>NW_020194551.1:220876-525114 GCF_002865645.1 Hyaloscypha bicolor E | reverse complement strand
TTTCTATAAATAGTATAGCTTCTCTATTATAGACTATATAAAAGAAAATAAATCTAGTCGGTTTATATATAGTAATTCGGTTAGTAAATAGAATATATAATAGTAAATCTATCTAAAGCTTCTTTCTATCTATTATAAATATAATAAATATTTAAATAATTAGTTAATATCCTCTTTTAATTATATTATTTCCTTTGGAATTATAAGCCAAAATAATAATTCTATTAATTTCTAGTTTATTAAGTTCTTGAATTACTATTTCTTTAAATTCCGATCTATTATCTATTTTAAGCTATCTAAATAAATTATATCTATAAATAATTTCTTTCTAAATAAACTTAGTAATCTTTTTACTAGTTAGATTCTTTAAAGATCTAGCTTTAATTTATTCTAAAAAGTTATTTCTAGTAGTAACTAATAAGTTATATTTTTTATAATCTAGTAGTTTAATTATATTAATTCTAATATAATAGAAAAGAAATATAGCTTTTATTAGATATAGAGCTTCTTCTTATCTTCTTTTATTTTTATATTAATAGACTTTATAAGTACTAATATACTTCTATATATAGTTATAATAACTTTTCTAGTAATAATAGTTAGTTACTAAATAAAAGATATTTTTTTCCCGGTATATCTAATCTTATTATAAAGCTTTTTAATAATAATTTCCCTTTATTCTTAGTTATTAATAATAAGTCGAAATAGATATATTTTGAATATAACTTTCTAGAATAATTAATTTCTTATACTATAATTTAAAGCTTCTCTATTTAACTTTCGAAATTTGGCTCTAGATATTTCTTTTAATCTAGAAAGTATTATAAAGTATTATATAATATTCTGGTATTATTCGAAATAGCTATTATTTAAAGAATCTAGTAAAATAATTGAATTATTAAATAAAGTATATAAATTAGTATTATTATTTACTATTTTACTAGAAGTTATATATAAAAGGCTATAGCCTTTATTATATAATTTCTGGATTTTATTATTTTTTAATATTACTAATTTGCTTCTAGATATAGTAAGGCTTTAATTATTAATTTCTAGTAATTAAATACTATTATTCAAATATCTAGTAAAAGTTTTAGAAGTTTAATTCTTTAAAATAATATTATATAACTGAATCGGAACTACTTCTTTTAACTAAACTTTCCGTTTAATAAATACTATTCTAATACTATTAAGTTCTATTACTAACTATTTATTAATATTTTTATTATTTTCGGTATTACCTTCTTATTATAAATGTTTTAATAATCTATTAATAGTAGTATATTTAGTTCCTTTAATATACTTAATTTTAAAGTTAAATAGTTGAATTTATACTAGCTAGTAAATAACTAGAGCTTTAAAAAGATCTATAGCTGCTTTATTTAGCTATATAACAAGTATATTAGTATCTAGTTCAAGAATAAAGTAAACTCTATATAGCTAGAATTATATTTTCTATAGATATTTTACTAGCTTTTAGTATTTTCTTTTAGTAGTATTATATTTCTATTTAGTATTATTTCAGATTTCAGACTTATATTATATAATTCTCTTTTTCTCTTTATTATTATATTAACTAAAAATTCTATTCTATTTATTTAAGCTAATATTTACTACTAATATAATTATTCTCTAATCTTCTAATAGATTATAGTATAACTTATAGAATATTAGAATAGTAATAAGCTTTTCTTAAAGAATTCATATAATTAGTACTTATTTATTATTCCAGTCCTATATTATATCTTTCTTTATTAAGTAGTAAATAGGTTTAATAATAATTATAAAGCCTTTAATTTAAATATAGTAGTAAATAATAATTTCAATAAATACCTTATCTTTAGTTATACTATTATAATATTTCTATTTCAAGATTTTAGTAATTTCTGAACTTAAAGAACTTCTTCTAAATACTTTATAAATAAATCCAATAATAATTATACTATTATAATAGAACTGTAATTTTTCTTTAATATTAGCTCCGGTTTATTTAACTCTATTTAAGGTTATATCTAGATTTTAAAGGTATTCGAATATAAAATACCGAATTTTCGATAAAATAAACTATTTATTATAATCTATATAAGGTCTCTTAACTCTAATATTATTAATAAATAGTATAGCGATTTTGGAAAACAGATTCTCTAGAATAGTTATAATAATTTATATAAACTATATAATAGAATTAGTAGTTTTCTAAGGTAGTATAATTATTCTTAATAGTTTTAGAAGTATTATAAATATAGTCAAATCTCTACTATAAGTATTTAGTATAAGTTAATTATATCTAGAAAAGAAATTAATTAGAGAGATATAAATATATCTAGTAAATTTCTCCGAGATTTTATTAGTAGATAAAAGTAGGTTAGTATTTTATAGAATTACTAAATTCATTTTTATAATAGTATTAATTAGTCTATAAGTTCTAGTAACCTTCTTTATAACTAAAAATTATAGATTCTAGTAAGATTTATTATATTTCTTAAAAACTTTATAATTTAGGTATTCTAATAGTATTTTTACTACTACTAGTACTAGAGCTTTAAAATACTGGAAATTTTTCTTTTACTAGGCTTTATATTTAATAGTCTTAATTAGAATAGAAAAGCTAATATTTTTATAGACTTTTCCTACTTCTTTTTAATTAAATATAATAGTATTTTCTTAATTTTCGGAATATAGCCAGTTTCTCTTTCTAGAACTAATTACTAATATTTAATTATTTAAGGTATTCCGGAATAAGTTATAAACCTTTTAGAATAGCTAATATTTTTAATAAAAGATAGTTCTTATATTTCCTAATATATTTTTATAGATATTCTCTAGCTTTGGATTTTTCAAACCAGTTTAGATATCTATTAAAGCCTTTTCTAGTTCTATTATTAGTATTTACTAGTCGAACTTTTTTATTCTTTATTTTATATATTTTTATAACTAGAAATAAATTATAGTTATTATCTTTTTCTTTAAAAGCTATAGCTATTTTCTCTAGTATTCTTTTTATCTAATTTCCGGAGTTTATAACTTTTCTATTTAGCTTTTTTCTAGTTAGATATAGAAAGTGTCTTTTTATCCGGTATTTTAATATATCTTTCTTAAGCTTTTATATATTTCAGTATTCTTTCCAGTTTTAGATTTGATATTTCTTAGTTTTAGAAATATATTTCTTTATTATTAGGAGATATTATTTTACTTTTTCTTTAGAAATATCTTTATTTAATACCCTTTTTATTTCTTTTTCTATTAAATCCGGAACTACTTTTAATAATACTCTAATTAGAGCTTTTTCTATTTTAGTTTCTTTAAAAAATATTATTAATTTTCTAAACTTCTAAACCCAAAATAAAAGAATTTATATAAAATCCCGATATCTTTCTATTTCTTCTAATATTACTACCGGTTATAATATTAGACTCTATTTTTCCTCTTTACTTTTAGTTTTCTGCTTTATATTATTTAATTCTTTAACTCTAGAAGCTTAGTATTTTTAAACTATTACTTTCTTCTATTTCCCGGTATTCTTTAAAAATAGAATAATTATAATAATATAGGTATTCTAGTTATTTTTAGAATTAGTAAACCTTCTATTCTATAAACTATTACTTTTATATATAATATTTATCTTTATTTTTACTAAAAACAATTAATTAAACAGAATCTTTAGAACTCTTTTAACTAAAAAGAATATATTTTTATATTTTATTCTATCTATAATTTTAGTTCTAAACTTTACTATTCTAGTAAATCCAAATTTAGCTCTAATAGGTATAGATATTTAATAATCTATAGTATTATATATTACTCTATTAATATTTCTAGAGATCTTTTCAGGAAAAATATTAATTTCAGTTCTAGTATTAATTATTCTTTTATATTTAATATTCTTTTAAAGTTCTTAAAATATAAATCGGAGATATAAAAATTATATAATATATTTATAAGCTAGTAATATTCGAATATTAATATTATTATTTTCAAATCGAATAATTCTATTAGTATTAAATATCTGAATTAGTATTTCTAGTTTCTTAAATATTTTATTTATTATATAAGCTATAGCTACTAGCTTTATAGATCTTCTAGTATATTTAACTATATTTAATATAATAGTAATTCCTATTTATTAGATAGTAAGATAAGAAGTATTATTCTTAATCTATTAGTTCTGAAATATAGTAGCTAGATCTAGTATTTTTAAGGTATTAATAAATATTCTTATTTCTTTCTGAGTTTTCGGAAATAAAACAGTTACTTTTTTTTAGTAGTTTTATTAAAATATTATTAATTTTAGAAGTTCTATACTTATTATAGTTAAATATATATTAGATTTCTAATTTGTTTTATTTATTTCCGAAACTATTAATATCTATATTCTTAGCTAGACTATTTTTCTATCTATTATTTCTTGAAATAGTATTCTTTTAGCCTCTTATATAAAATAGCTTTTTTTCTATTCTAGCTTATTTTCGGAAAATCTTTTTAGCTATTTTTATTTCTTTTCTCTTTCTCTTTAATAAAGAACCTATTATAGTATTAATAGAAATGCTATTTATAGCTAAATCTTAATACTATTTATTAATTCCAGAATCCGAAATATTAGTAATTCTAATATAATTTCCTTTAAGGTAAAGCGGCTATTTAGGCTTCCTAGATATAACTTACTTATTTCTATATATAGATTCCGGTTAGCCAGTTTTCTTTTCTCTTTCTTATCTAGTAAACTAGATATCTTCTATTAATCTCTAGATATTTTTTAATCAAGTATTTATATTATAGTCGAATTCTTCTTTTTGGACTTAGGAAATAATTTAGTTAAACTACTAGTATTTATTAGTAAGGAAAAATAGAATACTTTCTTATCTAAGCTTAAATAGCTCTTTATATTATTTTCTATTAAATTAGTAAATATATCTATAATTTATAAATTCTTCTATTAATAAATAATAGAACTAAAAGATATAGATATATTTTGGGTTAATATTATTATTATTATTTCTACTATAATACCTATAGCAAATTTGTTCTTTTAGTTCTAGATCTATACTATAGGCTATATTAACTTAAATAGTATTTTCTAATTATATTTAAGACTAACTTTCTCTAGAATATAGTTATTTAAATCCTTTATTTAATTTAGTTTAATTACTATAGCTATTATAGTATTCTCTATATTCTCTATTATAAATTCTAGTATATTTTCCCTAAAGATCCGAATTATATTTACTAGACTATTAATATTATTATACTAGCTATATCTATTATAGTTAGCTGGGTTATATAAGTAGGCTATAGATATCCTCCTAAATTATAATAGTAGCTATATTAAGTTATTTCTATAAGTTCTTTTGAGTTATAATAGTAATAAATAGTTTTTCTAGACTTTTTACTAGCTAGTTAATATTATCTCTTTTAGATTTACTACTTTTAATAGGTTTTATATAATTAGCTATAGGTTAAGTTCTTTTCTTACTTATATTTATAATAGCTTCGGGAAATATAATAGAAGAAACTAGTAAAGAATAATTATTTTCTAGATTAGAAACTATATTATAGATTACTATATCTAAATATTCTTATTTAAGTCTGAATATATCTGAGTTATTAGTAATATTGAAATAATATTTCTTCTCTTTATATTAATAGAATATTATTACCTTTTTATATATTTTACTATATTTATAGATAGAAATATTTATAGGTTTAAAGTTTATATTTTTAAGAATATAATCTTTTACTAGAATAAATAATTCCTTTATAAATTTCTAGTATTAAATAATTTCATTTATCTCTTTTCTTTTTAGTAACTTTTCTAATATTTTATTAAATATATTAATATAAGATTTAGAAAAGATTTCTTTATTCTGAGCCTATATAATAATCTAATTAAGAAAGTTATAACTAATTTTAAGTATTTCTCAATTATACTCTCGGAATTCCTTTAGTAAAGCCTTAAAGAACTTAGTTTTCTAGTAATCTTCTAGGTTATTAATATAGTATTCCGGTATAGCTTTAATCTAATCTTTATAAATAAATAAGATATAATAAATAATTCTCTTTTTTTTAGTATTATCGGAAATATAATAGTTTTTATATATATCTATATACTATTCTAAGAATATAGAAATATTACTTCCCTAAAACTATAGTATTCTAGAAGCTTCTATAAATAGCAGGTTTAAATCTAGTACTAGTATATACTTGTTTTTAGCTATATTAATCTCAATAATTTCTTTTATAGCTAATTATAGAGTTTCTATACCTGAAACTTCTATTAATAATATTTCTAAAAGACTAATTTTCTATTTAAATATATCTTTTAATTTTAGAACCGGAATTAGAAAGAAACCGGTTAATAATAATAGATATAATCGAGATTTAGGTTTTAGTATTAGTAGTAATAAAATAGTAGCTTTTCTAGTCTTACTTCTATTATTTATATTTTCTTTCCTATTTCTTTAGCTTAATATCTATAATATTTTTCCTTGTTTTTACTAAACTAGATATATCTATTAATACTATTAAAAGTAATAATAAAAATAATAAATATAATTTTACTAATTTTTCTGACTTTTCTAAATTCTCTTTCTTTTCTTTATTTAGTATTCTTTTCTTTCTTTAGAAGCTTTTCTAGTTTGTCTATATAATTTCTTATTTCCGATTTCTTTTTAATTCTTATTTCCGATTCCAGTTTACTATTCTATTTAAATTTAAAAGTATTTTCTTTTTTAGATATCTTTTCTAGACTTAAAAATAAGCTTTTCTACTAAAATTAATACTACTTCTATTTCTATTTTTATTATAACTAAAAGTAATATATAAATTAATAATATAATTTTATTTCCGAATACTAAAGTCTATTTCTAACTAAGGTCTAATTTATACTATCTTAATATAATTTTTCTTATTCTATTTCCTCTACTTCTTTTCCTTTTATAGTTAGCCTCTACTTCTACTACTTCTATATACTATACTAGTAACTATATCTTATAGCTAACCTGTATTCAAGTTACTAAATATATTAGAAATTAATATAAGATACTAGAATTAATATTTATATATCTTTAATATTTTGGCCTTAGGCTTAAGATATTATAATAGCCCTTTTTTTCTCTAACTTACTAAGCTAATAATCCGCCTTATAGATATCTTTTAGAACTTTATAAAAGTATTACCTTAACTATAAAATTTCTATTTTCCTTATATTACTTACTATAAAATATATAAAAGGAAAACTATAATAAAACAAAAACCTATATAAAATATACTAGAATATAAAATATAATTTAATAGTAAAATAATAAATTAAAAGTATAAATAGTAAAGTATAAATAGTATATAGTATATAAAAGCTTAATTAATTAAATACTTATAAAGAATTATTCTCTAAGTCTATAGAAAAACTAGTTTTCTTATATAATTTCTGTAAGTTATATATAAAAGGCTATAGCCTTTATTATATAATCTAAACTTTAAAACTATTAAAATAATATAATTTTCGATAAGTATAGCTTGCTATACTATAATAACTATATTCTATATCCTATATTCTATTACTTATATCCTATATCCCATATCCTATAACTATATATATATCTTCTAAAGAAATAGCTATACTAATAATAATTATTATATATTCTAGTTAAAATAAAATAAAAATTCTAGTTTAGAAACTTTATTAATAGTCTATTTTTTCTATAAATATTAATTATTTTATAATAAACTACTATAAATATTAAAGGTTTTATAAACCAAAAAATAAAATACTAGATCTATTATATTTATTACTAGTTTATTTAAGAATATAAAATAATTTATTTATAGACTTTTATATTTCTAATTCTATAAATAAAAAATATAATAATATATTTATTATAATTAATTATCTAAATAATATATAAGTTTACTAATAACTAAAAATATTATAGCTAGAACTATTACTAGCCTATTTTATTATTATATCTAATAATTCCAAAATTCTTCTTTTACTATTATAAATAATTAAAAACCCTAATTAATTTCGGACTTTATAAATAAACTATTAAGATTAACTAGAATTAAACTAAAGCTTTTAATTATAGAATATATTTAAACTAATAAATAAATAAAAATTATTAATATTCGATTTTATTCTTTTATTAATTACTTTTAAAATAATTAAATAGATTTATTCCCGGTATTTAATACTATAAGTATTATTTACTTATATAAATTAATTAGCTTATTTCTTTTAATAATTAATTATAGATATAAACTCAGACTAAACTTTAATTATATATTACTAATAATAGAATTTAAAATACTAAAAGAAAAACTTAATTAAAAAGAAATATAATAGTAAACTAAAAGAATTAATACTATTATTAATTATATTCGAGAATATATAGTAATAGTTTAGAAGTATTAAACTAAATAAACTAATAAAAAATAGTAAGAATTAGATTTTAATTTAAAGAATATAATTTATATAATTAAAAAAATACAGAAAGCGAATTATTTATTTAATAAATTAGACTATTTCTTTACTAGACTATTTAAAATTAATAAAATAATAAGTTATTTATTACGGGTATTGTGATGTGTGCAGGGACGCACGTGACTTAAGGGCATGTGACGAACCTCGGGTATCGCGGGTGTCGATCAGGGAGTTCGGCAGCCCTTCGATATCCCAACCAACTACTGTTTACATCATATGCATTAGGCTTATAAATCACTAATTGTATGTATGCCATCGGGGCCTCCTATTTAGAGGGGGCTTCCCTGGACCTCACAGGAGGGACAGAGATTAGTTCTGTACTGAATTTAACACTGTGGTTTCACAACACACTGATTCATTCTATTGTCTTATTGCCTACCAACAAACACCTCACAGGTATAGTATTTAGGGCTTGAAAAGCAAGGTAGAAGGTTCTTTATAAAAACGATTTAAAGCTAAGAAAGGGAAAACTAGAATACAGAAAGCTATAAGAGAGTATATATATCCTATAGTATACTAGTTCCAAAGGGGCTTAGCTTTCTAAATATCTCTAGTATATTTCTAGTATACTTCTCTAGTAAGGCAGTCGTATTATATATATCTAAGAGATATCTGGTATCTGGCAAAGTATCTCAGATACCGGATATCTGGAAATTATAATATTACCCCCCTCTTTATAATAAGCTCGTCCCCGAGCTTTATAAAAGCTATTAATCCATTCAATTTCTCCTTTCTAAAGTGAAACTAGTATCTCGGATATAGATATTATATATGAAAGGCCAGTACCTTTACTATATAACCTAGAAGGGTTTATTATTATTTCCGTATAGTTCTGGATAAGTATTATTTTTTATATAATCTAGCTAATATTACAGATTTTATAGAGGTTCTAGTATATTAATATTATTATTATAGAAACTCTATAAAACTAGGGGGCTATTACTTAATACTAAAGCTGGATATTATACTAGATCTTTATTTCAACTAACCTACTGAATTCTATACTTTAGTCTATTTTTTATTAGCTTAACTGCAATAATCCGTTTAATACTATACTTTTATTTACTATTCTCTAGTATTAATAGGGGCGGTTCCGGATTTGCTTAATCTGGCAGAGGATTCTAGAGATCTTTTTATAGCTTCTCTATATAAAAAACTAAATATATCTTTATAGTTTCTGGTAGTTTCAGGAGAAATAAGTAGCTATACTATTTTAGAATCTCAAACGGGCCTTTTATTTAATTTCCTAGCTTCTGGCTCGGATAATTGAATTTCTAGTACTTTATAATAACCTATATTTTATCTCCGACTTTAAAATTAATAGAACGGCAGTATTTATTAGCTTATACTATATATTATTCCTGTATTTACTTTATATAACTTTAAGTAAGTTACTATAATTTATATAATCGATTTACTAATACTTTAGCTTTATCTCTATTTAGTTTCTCTTTAGGTAAGCTAGCTTTAATAGGAGAGTTCTAGTTCAGAGAGATATAAGATTTATAGCCCTTTTTAGTTATAAATAGAGACTAGCTAATAGTTTTATACTAAAGGAAGGCTTATTAGTAATTAATTATAGTAATCTATTTATTTCAGTTATTCTAATAATAATTAATATATAGATGTAATCTCTAATTAAAGTACTAATTAATAATCTCTATTTATCTATCTATTTAGAAGTAATTAGCTATAGAAAGCTTAAGCTTTATACCGATTCTCGTATAGAATTCGCTTTAAAAATCGAATATAAATTAGAGTTCCTAATCTAATATAATTATTTCTGGAATACCTATTTAGTATATTATATATAATAAAAATAGAAGTATTAGCTATTTAGCTATAATTATATCCTATATAAGAATTGTAATTAGGTACTTAAATAAATAATCTATAAATATAGTAACTATATTATAGCCTAATTTGCTTTCTAGGCAGCTCTTAAAGTCTATAGTAATATATTACTAGAGGCAATTAGGAACTAAAAGAAAATAAAGCAAATTAGGCTTCTTATTTCTGGATATATAATCTCCTATAAGTATAGTAATTACTATAATATTAATTAATATTCTTGCCTATAAATAACTAGTAATATTACTTCTTTAGTAGCTAATAAAGCTTTATATATCCAGAATATCCAGAAAGGGGTTTATTATATACTTTATGAATTAGAGTAGTCTATAAAAGTAATCCGGAAGTTATTTTATTCTCTGTAATATAGAGTTTTCTATAGTATAAGAGGAAGCCGTCTTATAGTATCTAGATATTACTTTTGGCTTGGGCTATTATATATAGCTTCTCTAAATTAGGTAATATATAATTATTCTATAGGATCTTATCTATAAATTATAAACTACTATACTCGATAGAAGCTTCTAATAGTACTTCTATAAGGGCTACTATAGTAAAGTCTACTAGTAAAGCTTCTAAAAGAATATTTTATTTTAGGGAAATTATATCTTTAATAGAGATATTTTCTTTTAGGAAGTCTTTAGTATAGGCTTGGTTTTTAGGACTGAATTCCGGATTAAATAAGCCGATTTTATAGAATATTACTATAAGCTATAAGTTATAAATAATTTCCGGATAAATCTTATTTTTAGAGAGAAATATTTAAATTTATAGCTTTTTTTTAATCTGGCCCTAAGTATCTACTTTGTCTTATTTTCGTAATAAAATATTTATTTATTTATTTAATTTTCCAGAATAATATATAAGCTTAAAGTAATAGTAGAATAAAAGCTTAGCTTATCTAGCTTATTAGAAAGAGAGCTTTTTAGTAGTTATAAAGTACTCTAAGGTATAATAATTAGAATAGACCTTAAAAGAAATATCCTAAAGGCCCTCTAGCTTAGTTCTTTATTTCTCTAGTATTTATACTATAGTAAATATCTCTTTATTATATATATTATAATTAAACTCTACCGGAAATATAGTTTTAGAAAAATAAGCTATAGGATACTAAAGGCCTATTTCCGGATCTTATTAAGAGAGTAGGCTAGTAACTACTTTTTTAGATATATTTATTTCTATTATTATAGATAGATCTGAATTATAGTATTATAGAACTGAAATAGAAATTATAGCTTTCTTTAGGTAAGTAAAAGCCTCTTAATATTACTCGAATTACTTAAAGGAAATACCCTTTTTTATAAATAAGATAAAAGATCTAGTAATTCGTCTATACTCTCTAATAAAACATTTATAAAAGTTATAGAAGCCGAGAAAGAACTATATATCCTTAACTGTCTTTAGGAATTACTAGTTATATATTACTTTAACTTTATTAGAATCTACTTTAATACCAGATATAGAGATAATAAAGCTTAAATATTTTATATATATAACTTTAAATTCCGATTTCTTAATATTTACTTAAAGGCTAGTAAGATATAAGCGATCTAGTACTTTTTATATATACTATTTATACTCTATTAGATCTTCTAAGTAAATGAAAATATTATTAAGATATACTATATAAAAGTTATCTAAATACTTAAAGAATATATTATTTATATAATATTAATATATAGCCGGGCTATTTATAAGGCCTTTCTAGAAGATATTATATTTATATACTCTATAGCAGATATAGAATATTATTAGCTTCTAAAAGTCCGGATCTATAGCTATATAATAGAAAGCTTGGCAGATATCTAATTTGGTATAGATTTTGACTTTAGATAATTAACTTAAAGTTTTATTAATAAGTAAAAAAGAATATTAATTCTTTTAAATAATATTATTTAGATAGCAGAAATTAATATAGAAGTATAAACCTCTATTTGCTTTCTTTATAAAAAGAACTAGTAAAGTAAAGGGAACCTAACTAGCTTTAATAAAGCCTTTAGCCAGATTATCTTTTAAGAAATACTTGATTTCTAAAAGCTTTTAAGTAAACTACTACTAGAGGGATTAATATCTAATACTTTTAGTTTTCTTTAGGTCTTTAATCTAAATCTTATAATTATATAATCTATAGAAAAGAAAGGTATTAGATTTCTTTTTAGAGAAAATAGAGATATATTTCTTGAATTCTGGAAATAATATTCTCTATAGCTACTAAAGCTTTATTTCTTCTAGTTATTAATTCTCTAGACCAGAAATAGCTTCTTTTTTCCGAGCTTTAAGCTTCTTATTAATCCTATAGATAGAGATTCAACTAATAATATTATCTTCTCTTTTAGCTATATAATTAAATATTATAGAGGTAAGAATAGCTAGATCTAATATTCGCTTTTTATTAAGGATCTCTTTCTGCTTCTTTAGCTTTTACTTGGGTATTATATCTTAATTAGACTATAAAAGCTTTTTTTCTATAGTTTTATATAATTCCCTCTAATCTGTCCAAAAGAAAGAAGACTACTTTAGAATAAAAGATTTCCAGAAATAGCTTATAATAAAATCTTATTAATTAGTATTCTTTTAATACTTCTTATTAAATTGCTTCTCTAGCTATTACTATAAAGTACTAATAATATAACCGAATTATATAGATTTAGGCTTGTTTTTTTGGCTATATAAGTCTATATCTTCTATAGTTAATTAGAATATTAATATATACTACCTATTTTCTATTAAAAATAATATTATAATCTCTAAGGTTTAGAATAATTATAGATATATTAATGCTTTATCTATTAATTAGAAATAAGACTTCTATATATTTTCTAGCGGATTTAGCTAGCTTTCCGTTAAAACCGCATATAGTATAGGATAAGGGAAGGGGTTATAGTTCTATTTCTAAGAATTACTCTATAAGCTAAGTAAGCTTTATATTAATAAAAGTATAATTATTAGCTCTAATATTAATAAGGGAAGAAGACTTAATTTCTAATTCATTTATACTAATAATATAGGATATTATAAGAGTATTTTCTTCTATTAGACAAGTCAAATTAATTTCTATTAAATTTATATTATAAGTCCCTAAAGTAGAGACTTTCTTTAGAGGTACTTGTTTTCCGGTTTTATACCAGAATTAGAGCTTGAATTCTCTAAATATTCTATTGAAATAGTATATTCCGGTGAAATAGAAACTAAGCCTGGCTTAATTCTAGAAAGAGCTACTTTAATTTCCTTATTATATAGAAGTAAATAGTATCTAATATAATAGCCGAACTTATTATAGTTAAAGTACTTAATAGTTAAGAGATTCTCGGTCTTTATAGGATATTACTTGTACTTATAAGGAAATATATACTTAATAAAAGTAGTTAATATAGGCTCTTTAGGCTTCTTCTTAGAAGTATACTTCTTAGAAATATATAGAAATATAATACCAGAAGTGAATTTAGCTAGAACTGCTTCTGCCTTTTTATACTTCTTAGTCTTCTTATATATAGCTTTAATCTACTAATTATTAGTAGTATAGTACTAAGTAAAATAAGTAGTATTAATAAAAGAATTATTATAGTATATATATACTAACTTCTAAAGCTTTAGTAAAATCTTCTTATTTAGTTTATATTTAATATCTTAAAGACTAATACTGCCTTTTATAAATAGTTATAAAAAGAGAATATAGAATTCCTGAAATACTTAACTAGAATATATTTGAAGCTTATTAAAGTTATAATAAGTATTTTATATTTTATTAGAATTAGAAAATAACTTCTTTAGGTAAAAATAGAATTTTAAGAGCTAATAGTACTAATTTAGACTATCTTTATTTATATAAGGGTTAGTTAGGGCAAGAGTATTACCGGTAAGTTTACTAGAAATATAGATAATCTTAAGATTTTCTAAAAAATATAAATTAGTATTTTCTTATAGCTTATTCTTAATTTAAACTAGCTAGTTATTAAAAACAGTATAATCTCTAGTAAAGAAAGTTAGATCTGGGAGCTTAGTAACTCTAATACCTTTAAAGAGAATATAAGATATAGAAGATCCTAAATAAGAATAAGTAAAAGATAATTCGGAATTCTTTTAAAAAGAATTTAAAGTAGCTAGAGCGGAAATAGCTAGAGCTATTATAAACCAATCTACTATAGCTATATAGTATTTAACTTTATCCTCGAGCTTAGTATTATAGAGTTTAGTATTCTCGAGAATAGCTTTATTATAACTATAGGTATTTTTATAAAAAATAACTTTTTAAATATTTTTCTAATAGCTTTTTATAATAATATTAATATCTGAAAGTAAGGTATCGGATTCCTTAGCCTATTTATATAATTCTTTGGTAGTAATATAGTTATTAGTCTCTAAGAGCTTTATAATAAAAGTAGAGGATTCTATTTCTATAGATTCGTCTATAAATTCTCTAGAAATACTAATAGGACATTCGGTTCGGAAAAGGCCGCTAATAAAATGACCTAAACTAGTAGAAACTTTACTAAAAGCCTTAGTAGAAGTTAATATAATTTCTGGTTATATAGTATTCTGGAAAATCGACCTATTATACTTTTCCTCTACTATATCCTCTCTAGTAGTCTTATTACTGGCATATATATAGGGCCTATAAGGTTATAGGATAGGGCTTAAAGGTAATAGTTAGGCTACTAGCCTATATATACCTATTACTCTAGAACTTGGTTAAAAAGTAGCCTTTATTCGAGGTTCTTCGATTTTCGGGTTTTCGGAAAGGTTTCTAATATACTACTAGTATATATTTATAAAGATATAAATATTTGATTCCTCTAAGGGTTCTAAAGTTTTTCGCTTTTATTATTCTGGAGTCTATTACTCTTATTTCTGAGGTTCCGTCGTCTTAGTAGTACCTATATTACTAATAGTTCTAAATTAGTTTATTTGAAATCCCTTATAGGATTAAAGGAAGTAAGCTTTAAATACTATTACGGGTATAGTATTTAGGGCTTGGAAAGTAAAGTAGAAGGTCTCTTACAAAGATAATTCAAAGCTAAGGAAGGAAAAACTAGAATATAGGAGGCTGTAAGGAAGTATATATACCCTATAGTACGCTAGTCCCAAAGGGGCTTAGCCTTCTAAATATCTCTAGTATATTCCCAGTATACTTCCCTAGCGAGGCGGCCATATTACATGTGCCTAGAAGGCATCTGGTATCTGGCGAGGCATCTCAGATACCGGGCATCTGGAAATCGTGATATTATTTATACTAATTAGACTTTTTTCTATTATATAGAATCCAGCTAATCTTTTATATAAATAGACTTTATAAGAATTTTACTAATTTATTATTTAATTAAACTAATAAAAAACTTGGTTTTATTAAAATTAATAATAAACTCGAATAGGAAATTAATAAAATTTTCTTTTTTAAGATATTTTATAATAAGCTTTATTATAAAGTTAAATAGAAGAAATAAAATATAAATAATAAATAGTATTTTATATTAAATTTTAAGAATTTAGTATTTAAACTATATAAATTCTATATATAGAATTCTAATAAAATAGAATCTTTTATTTAATTAACTAAATAAATTTAGTATACTAAAGAAGATAAGTTAATAAAAAATTATTTAGATAATAATAAACTTCTATAATAAGGCTTTTATAACTAGAAGAAGAAAAAAACCTAAAACCTAATTATTTCTCGGATTTTATCTAAATTCTAATATATTTCCTTTATTTTATTATATTAGTATCTATTTTCTTTTCTAGAAATCTAGATAAAATATTTTTCTTTACTATATTAGATTATATTTTATTATTTAGGCAAATTATATAAAAAACTAAATTTTTAAAATTAAACTAAAAATAAATACTTATTTATATTAATTTAAAATATTATTAAAAATTAAAAGAAATCTTTCTAATTACTTTAATCTTTATAACTTTAACTATTTATATTATTATTATTATAATAGTTCTCGTTATATACTCTATATCTAATTAGAACTAATATAGCTTACTAAGCTATATATATATACTCTATACTTAAGCTCGGTTCTCTCTTTAAGAAACTTTTTTTTTCTTACTTTAGAATTCTAAATAAACGATTCTTCTTATAAGTACTCTATTTATAAGCTCTTTTTATAGGTTCGTAATAATTACTACCTTAATAGAACTATTAATAAAGATAAAACAAATAAGAAATTCCGGTAATATATTATTTATAGCCGAATTAAATAAGGCTATTTACTAGATTCTAGATAATTTAAATAATAGTAATAGTATCTCAAGTTTAATAGCTATAACTATTATTAATATAATTACTAGCCAAACTACTTTTATAAACAAAAATAGTAATTCTCTTATCTAAAAATAAATTAATATATAGAATATAGTTTATATTACTTTTAAGAATACATCTGAAATTATTATAGAAAATATCTTAATAAAGTAGTTTAAAAATAATAAAATAGAGGATTTAATTACTAGTAATAATAAATCTAATAGTTTAATAAATAGAATAAATAATATTAATAAAATATATCTTATTAATCTTATTAAGTTAAATACTAAAAAAATTAATAAAAAAAAATATATATAAAGTATTAGATTATAATAAAAATTCTAATAATAAAAAGACTAAAAATAAAAAGAATTCTAATAATAAAAGAGATTCTAATTATAATAAAAATAGCTAAACTAATATTAAAATATTTATTATAACTAAAAAATATATAATACTAAATAATAGTTATTATATAAAGTATTAGTCTAAAACCAAGAACTAGTAAATAATTCTAAAAGCTAAAGTAAAGAACTAATACTTTACAAATATTAATAAATTAATATATAATACTATTTAGAAAATCGGAAAACTTTTTAGAAATTTCTATAAAACCAGAATTATAAAGCTTAAAACCCGGAAATATAATAATAAAATAGCTAAAATAGCTAGCTTTAATATATAAATTACTAAAATAAATAAATGATTTAAAGAAATATATATTAAATTCGAGAAGACCTAAAAGTTAATTAAATAGCTTAGAAGTAGTTTAATTAAATTAAATATTACTATTTTAACTAAGAAAAAATAAGTAAACTATTATATTAAAACCTATTTTAATAAATAAACTTAATCTACTATTTCTATTTAAAGACCGCCCGATAATAATAGTTCTAATATTATTTATAGTCTATATAATACTTCTAGATTATATTATTAATATAGGTATAAATATAATATAAGTAATAAATAATAAGAACTAGCTAGAATATACTAGAAACTAGGTTATTTTAGTAAAGTTAAAACTATATTTTAATTATAAATAAGTTTTCGAGATTAGATAAAATAAGGTTAATAGCTATTATTTCCTCTTTCCTTTTTTATATTATAGCTAAATAATTCTCTAAATAAGGATATTTAGATTTCTTTTTAGAAAGAAGTAATATAATAGCTAGTATAAAAATATAATCTACTAAAAACAGGATATTAGAAACAGATATAAAATAAAGCTAAGCCGGAATTACTTAAATAGAATAATATTAAAAGTCAAGATATTTTTCTTATTTTATTTTATAGTTTAGTATTTTCTAATATATAAGATTCTTTAAACTTTAAACCTTTAATTATTATATTAATTCTATTATTATAATAGCCTAGTTACTTTTATAAATTACTAATAAAAACTAATAAAAGATATAAATAAATATCTCTTTATTTAATAAAATATAATTTATATTAATAAAAAGCCTAGTTTAGATTATAAAAATATAGTTTTATTTATAAATATATTAGTTATTTATTACCTTTTAGCTAGACTTTTATACTAATATAAATTATATCTTACTAAATAAAGAAATAGGCTAATATATAATAATTCTAATATTATAATTATATGTTTTTTAATTTATAATAAAAAGATTTCTTAAAATAGTATTTTATTTTAAGAAAATTTATATACTAATTAATTATGTTCTAGTTTTTAAGCCTTATAAAGTTCTATAAATTACAGGCTTATAAGGCTCTTATATCTTGTTTTAGAAACTTATTTACTATATTTATAAGCTTTCTAAAACTTATCTTTAAGCTATATAATATAAAAATTTTAACTTCTTTAATTTAAAAAGCTATTATTAATTCAAATTTTATAAAAAGTTTATATTTAAATAGCCCTTAAGTAGCGTTATAAGGAAATAAAACAAGTATTGAATTATATGAATTTATTATAAAAATTAATTAAATTAAAGAAAAAGCCAGGGTTTCGGTATTTCTGTTCGAGTGCCTCGACTTTGGGTTAGTGGCTGGTCTGGCCCCCAATCGACACCCCTAATCGCCCCCCGGGTTGTTTTACATTTTCCCGGAACCCCCAATAACCTTGCTAAGCTGGACTCTCCTGTTTTTTTTTGTGCCTTCGTCTGGCAAGACATTGCCAGGCGCTAGCAAGGGAGCCTGGCTCAGGCCGTGTAGGCTACTTTTGCTTGTACTTATTAGTCATCTATTTCGTTTCGCCCTGAGCCAAGGCCCCTTGCTAGACCTGCAATGTCTCGCCAGACGAAGGTAAGACTTGGCCTTCCTCCATTATTCTGTCGCCACTGTCAAGGGGGAAAACAAGACAGACCAGCTCAACATCGCCTGCCAACCAGCCCAATGTCTTCTATCACTAGTACTAACATTGGCCCGCTCACTACAACCTTTACACCATCCTTACCGACCTGCACTAGTATTTTTTACGCACAAAATCCCGGTGCAAGTTGGCTCGCACTCAAACAAGATATAAATTTCTGTTTGCCCCCTGGGTTTAACCGCGCACCAGAATACTTCTATTCACCTGGAATATGTCCATCTGGATACGACTATGCCTGCACGGTAGTTCCCTCGACGACGGATGGTGTCGTTGGATCAACAGTAGCGACATGCTGCCCCAGGTTAGTGATTCATCACCACATCGTCATTTACTATAGAGATATAAATCAGTCGTGGCTAATGTGTCCGTGGTTGCCAACAGCTCATACACATGTGTCAACACACGCCAAACTGGTGCACTGGATGAGATCTACGCCTGTCAGACAACTATCTCCTCTCAAAGCACCCTGACAATTTCAAGTCTATTCTTTGGGACCAGCACTATAGTGGGCAAAATAGTTACGACGGCGAACTCGGGAGATCTCATCTTCGCTGAAGGAATTGCTATCGCAAGAGCGAGCACCGATCCAGCCTGGCCAACAACCTCCTCAATTACGTCAACGACAACGCTGGTTTCAATACCGTCGAGGACAACAAGCCAATTCGTTGTTGCGACAGGAACGGCAAAGGCTTATAAAGGTGCCAACCTCAATGATGGTGCGAAAGCCGGGATCGGCATAGCAGCTGCGCTGGGCGGCCTATTATTAATTGGCCTTGGCTACCTGATATCTCGATGGCGCCACCAAAAACGAGCAACACATCAGGGTGGTGCTGCTACTGAAAGTCAGGTGCACGGTCAGGCTAGGGAGGGGAAGATTTCATCCTACGAGATGCCTGCTGGAGCTGAGTCTAGGGGGGCGGAGCTTTCATCCTACGAGATGCCTGCTGGAGCTGAGTCTAGGGGGGGGAAGATTTCATTCTACGAGATGCCTGCTGGATCCTGCTAAGGAGTGGTTAGAGGATAGAAAATATTAAAACTCTTAAATTATTTATTTTATAAATACTTTACCTTTATACTTGTTTCTCTTTATTATTATTATTATTATTATTATTATTATTATTATTATTATTATTATTATTCGAGTTCTCCCGAGAATAAGAGCCAAATTAACTAAAAAGGTAATTAGTAATTAATAAGAAATAAAAAGAAAATAAGCTTATTTAATATTAAAAAATATTAATTATATCTTTAAAAATACTTTATATTTATATTAAATAAGTTAAAACTACTTAACTTATATTTTAGATTATTAATGGAATTTATATATTATAAATAATTACTTTAATATAAAAAACATATATAGTTTTATTTTAAATAAATAAATAAATTAATTAAAAATTACCGAGCTATAATAGTAATTTTAAGAAAGTAATTTAAATATATAATATATATTTAAAAAATCTTAAATAATATTAAAAAAATAAAATAAAAAAAGAAATTATAATTTATAAAATTATATTTCTTATTTTTAAAAAATAATATTTATATATTAAGTAATTATTAGCCTTAATATTAAAAATTTAGTAATATTTTTAAAATATTAAAAGTAATAAAAACAAATTAATACTATAAAAGTATTAGCTAAATAAGAGGTAATAATTTATTAAATACTAATTTATTAACTTATTTTAATAAATAAAAAAGTAAAAGATAATATTAGAAAAAGAAGCTTAAATAAAGTTTGAAAAAGAAAAAAGGTATAAGAAAAGGCTAAATATAATATTATAATTAAGTAAAGAAAGCCTTTTTATAATATTTTTTCTTTAACTAATAATTGCAAATTTAGAGTTATTTTTATATTAGAAAAATCTAGAAAAATTAAAAGAAAGAATTTATAAATAAACTAGAAAATTAAATTAACTTTTCCAAGCTTTTTTATTAATAAAATACTAGCTAATTCACAAATAACAACTAAAATAAAATAAATAAACAAGTTTAAAAAATTATATTCTTAGATTTATTACTAGTATAATACTAGAATATAAATAAAAAGGCCTTAAGATAAGACTAATATTATAAGAATACTAAGAAATATATATAAAGCAATTTGTAATTTACTAATAAGCTTATAAATATAGGTTTATAAATTATAAAATACTTTTTAAATATTACAAATTAAAAGGCAATTAATTGAATTCAATTCTATTAAATAATTACAAAATATAATAATATAAAAAGTAAATAGTATAGTAATTAAAAGGCTATAGTTTATTCTCTTAATATAATTAGAAGAATACTAGTATTTTTTAAAGAGCTAGAGTTTTCTTTTAGTGAAAGCTAGTTACTAAAATACCCTATAATTCCCAGACCCGTATCCGTAGACTTGTAAGGCCGCTTGAGAATAAGGGGTTAATATAATAGGTACACGTGACGGAGTATAAACAAATATTAGATGTCGTGGATTTGGTTTCTTATTTTGGGCATTACTTATATTAGAATCGCACGGATCGCGCCGGATTATATTTCCTAATTAAGTAAAGGGCTTCGTGCGCTTGGCTAAGCACTAGGGAATATATAGGGAGACGCACGTAGCTCTGGAAAGGGGCATCGATTAGTCTCTTATTGGAATCACTTCTTGGAATCAGTTACACTTGCAAGCGTCACTCTGCAGCTTACTTACCTTGACTACTTGTGCATCACCCTGCTATTACGTGCCTCATATTAGTAATGAACTCGGGAAATGCCGAGTGTTAAGCCAAAAAAAGATTCTGCCATCGGCACACCCAATCGACACCCGCGGCGCGGGCGGGGGGTCGTTTTACTTTTCCCCGAAAGTAACGCCGCAAAAACTTTAAAGTGTTGGTTGTTTCTTTTTACCACCAATTAGACCTTTGTTGACCGCACGAGTATTTTTAAAACCCATGGTCACCTCCGGGGCAGCAGGCAAAGCAACACAGAGAATCGGGCTGGCAGCGAGGGGGAAAAGTAAAACGGCCCCCCCGGTTGTCGACTAGGTGTCGATTGGGGGCCACTAACCCAAAGTAGAAGCACTCAGACAGGAGCACTCAGACAGGAACATTGAAAACCTCTCTTTTATCATATCTGAAATCTTCTATTCTGAAATTTCATCCGTCCATTTTTATTTTTTGACCATGCGCCGAAGGCTAATCTCTCACAGGATGGTCATTGGCATCCCTTGTGTTTTATTAATCTCCGTCTTTACCATTCATCGATTCTACGATGGAAGGTATGACCACCTTGCTAGCTTGAGTAAGGAGAGTCACCATCAAGCCTGTCGTATATGGCCAGAATGGGATGCTTCAGACCGTGGAAATCTTCGCTATGATGATTATAACAGCAAAGAGGCACAGCCGCCTTCGGTAGGCGATGCAAAGATTTTGGGAAATCCGGATGTCTGCCTAAAGGCCGAATCGCGACTTGATGTGTATCGCATGTCGCCGACGGAAGATTATGACTGGAATACAGTGCAATGGGGTGAGCATTTATGGCTCGTGTTTGTTATCTAGTTGACCATAACAGGTTACGTCCAGAAACGTTGTGCTGCAGGCAATCAACATCTCTACATCGACGAGATAAGTACCAACAGCGCACGTAACCACGATTTATGGCGCCAACCACCATCCCCCGCCCAGACGAGTATCCAACCAAAGCAGAAAGGAGGACGCACAGCGGTCGTCCTCAGAACATGGGACAACTACGAATACACCGATGGCCGACGGGCTTGGCTCCGAGCCTTAATCACAGAAACTGCTCTGCATTCGGCCGGTCACTACGAAGTCTTCCTTCTGGTGAATGTGAAGGACAATACAATAGAGCTCGAGGAAAATCAGGTGGCTTATAAGCAGGCACTCCAAGCATACGTCCCGGAAGAATTTCGAGACATGGCCGTGTTGTGGAACGAAAGGACGGTTGAGAAGTGGTACCCAGAAGTCGAGGAGCATGGTGCGCAAAACCAGATGTACCAGGCACTGCAGATCTTCTCGCACCAATTTCCACACTTTACCCACTTTTGGCAGCTAGAAATGGACCTACGTTTCACTGGCCATATTTATGATAGTCTGGAAAATGCCGTTGCATTCGCTGAATTACAACCACGGCGCAACCTCTGGGAGCGTAACGGTCGCTTTTACATCCCGGAACTGCATAATGGATCCTACGATGCTTTCACTAAGGCCGTCGACGATGAGATTGGCGACTTGGGTGTCTGGGGACCTATTGTGACGACAAACTTCATGCCTAAAGGCCCCAAGCCACCTCCTCGTTCGGAGAAAGATTGGGGCGTTAACGAAGACGCCGATGTTATCAGTTTATTTCCAGACATAGACCCTATCGGAACTGACTGGATCTACGAAACGATGATTCATGGCTTTACTGACGGGCTAGCAACTCCTCGTCGAGCTTCCTTTGTAAGCATTACACGCTCCTCGCGTCGTCTCCTCCAGCTTGTCAGCGAGGCACAACGTGAAAGCGGTCAGTGGCTTGCCAGTGAAGCAACGCTGGAGACTCTTGCATTGCTGCATGGCTTGAAAGCAGTGACGATACCCCACCGAATCATGTTTGCGAACAATTGGACAGTCCAGCAATTTGTTGAAAATATCGACCGTGGTCCACCGCGTAACAAGGCTGGCGGATATGGGATTTCATCATCTTATACGACTCATGGATGGGTTCCGGGACCTTGGTCGCAATCAAGTTATTGGTTTGCACACAATGATGCAGATAACCAGTGGCGTACGTATCTTGGTGGGGATTGTTTGCCGCCACTCTTACTACACCCCGTCAAAGATGAGTAACTTCTTGTTTTACGGTTGTTTACTCTCGGTAAAGATTGGTTGGAGTAAGGCTAAAAGTCAAATTTTCTATTCTGTATATCTGATGGACATCCGCAAAATCTGAGGAGAGAAAGATTTCTCCGCGAAAGAGGGGACGTCGATGTTTTTGGTGGATGAACACCATCAGCGTTCGCCCAGTGTGTCAAATGATTAGGTTTGAGTTGATTAGACCCCCCTACTCAAATCAAATCAAGTAAAAATCAAGCTAATCAAATCATACTTAATTATAATCAAAGATAATTAAAGATAATTAATTAGATTTATTACGTAACTAAGCAAATGACTTCAGAGCTTCGGAAGCCGAGATGAGGCTGAAATAAGGTTTGGGCTAGCCGCATTCAGTATCGCTTCAGGCGCTCCTTACTAAATCGGACATCGCGCCGCTTGGTAAGCGAAGCGGCACGAGCCGAAGTGTGAGGCGCACAATACTATCCCCCCCCCGGTTCAAAGCTCCCTCACGGTATTAGTAACGCCACCCCAAAACTTCGTTAATATCCCCGAATTAGGAAATATCAGGTGCTTTCGAGAGCTGCTATTCGCTGTCGACCCTTGATAGGGCCCGTGCAGGCGTGGTGTTACCAATACCGTGATGGAGCTTTGAACCGGGGGGGGGATAGTAGCAGGGCGCTACGCAAGTAGTCAAGGTAAGGGGGTGGGTGGAATCTAAGGTATGGAGTGAAACGTGCAAGTGTAACTGATTCCAGGAACTGATTCCAATCAATAAACTAATCGA
The DNA here is from genome assembly GCF_002865645.1 of Hyaloscypha bicolor E. NCBI lineage: Eukaryota > Fungi > Ascomycota > Leotiomycetes > Helotiales > Hyaloscyphaceae > Hyaloscypha > Hyaloscypha bicolor. The sequence continues at coordinate 500,610 of NW_020194551.1, read as the reverse complement.
TGCCCCTTTCCAAAGCTCCGCATGCCTCCATATATCTTATCTAGCGTTCCGCTGGGTGTACGGAAGCACTAATCCCAATTAGGGAATGCGATCCCACATAAGCACTAACCCAATTAGGCTACCAAATCCGCCTGACGTTCGCTCGTGCTCTGGGCACATACCTTGAAACGGCTGGCGAGCGAGTGTGGCTGAGAGCTTCGGGATTTGTGTGTCGATTGTTAGGCCTGGCTGATGCTACGGAGTATATACAGTATTGTTAAGCTACACTGTCCTTCCTAGATCCTAGATTCACTATCTCGGCTCCGGGTTTCGCTAACTCCGATCCGCGCTTTTCGGAGCGGCTCCTGTCGGCCAATATTTCGACAACAGCCCTTTGCAGGTCCACGTGCTCGATTCGCCATCCTCGAGTCGTGGATCTTGAATTTTGCTGCTTTTTAAGTACAATTACGACAACTCCAGTCACATACGACCATAGACTGAGGAGAATCGGGCTATCTCCGTGGTCCTTAGCTACTCTAGCATCACGGATGTGAAATATATTATATCGAAGAGATAAGATCGCATTCGCTAAATTAAAACGCAGACAAGAATACCTTTGATATGATTTCTACGCACCAGCTTTTCGCTCTCGGGGTGAGCTTGAGTTCAGATCCTCGAATCGAGTTCTTAGATCTCAGTCGTGGAAGCAGGATCACATAGGCTAGTTTCATTTTCAGTTCGGCTTACTTGTCAGCCACATTCACTCGGCCACTACTTTTTCGGCAGGGGCAGATGTCCGCAGCCCACTGCTCCCGCAATGATTGATCCTTCTTCTTGTTACCTTCCCCTTTTGTAAATCTCCTCGTTTCGTGTATCTCGCTGGAGCCTTTGTCCAGTTTCAGGACCGTCTGGTAGGCATCGCTGGCCATTGCCAGCAGCTCACAGACTCGTAGCCGATTGTCTGCATGTTCCTTGATCATATATTCATTTATTTGGCATCACTCAGCCTTGTTTTATCACACACCATTTGTCTTCACTCCACTCTACTCCATTTTGCTGTATACTCGTCAAGAAAAACCTCCCCTAAAAAAAAACAAAACCCTCCCCATACGATCACCATTGCCTTGAATACAGTCTTCATGTCTAGCGCAACGAATCTCGTACGGGAAAGAGTGACAGTTCAATAACGAGCGGAGGCCCGCGCACATATTGATTTTCTTCGAGAACAACGTTCAATTCCACTGGATATTCTCAAAGAACTGCAGCACGAGAAGCCCGAACACGACCCTCAGCTGGAGCAAATCATAAATTTCGTCAATTTAACATCTGGGCGGCTAGGATCTGTTCTTCCAATGTGAGCAAACCCCAAGCAATAAACCAGGTCTCAGGATGAGGCTAACATGCTCTGTGGTGTCTCCCGAGATATCTATACTTCTGTAGACAGTGTCGTTCTCGAATTGATCCAAAACGCAGACGATGCAACATATGGCTATGCAGAAAGTGAAAATTGTACACCATACCTCAAATTCGCCTTGCTCCCTGGTAAAGTGATTCTCGAATATAACGAAGACGGATTTACTAGAGATGATGTCAATCGAATCTGCGACATCAACCAGAGCAACAAGGGAGAAAATGACATTGGAGAAAAGGGTATCGGGTTCAAGTCTGTCTTTATGATGGCATCTAAAGCACACATCGAGTCCAAAGAATATTCGTTTTCTTTCCGTGTGTGTGAAGGGGACAACGATATGCAAATGTTCACGCCAGAATACGAAGCATCAGACAATCCTCCTGACGGAATCTCAGTGTGTCAAATAATTTAATTAATTATAATTACTGGCCGGTAATCAAATTAAATTAAGTCAGAATCGTAGTAATCAAATTATAATTAATTATTTGCTTAATTTAATTAAATATAATTAATTACCGGGTCACGTGTTACTACACGTGGCTATAAAGATAATATAAGCGTTATGGCGCAAAAGTAAAGCGTGTTTTACCCTAATTTAGATATCGCCTTACTATTATAGGCTTAATAGCTAGTATCCCGCCTTTACTCGCTTTACTTATCTTTGTAAATAAGTACTATAGTAGGGGTTTTGACTTCTCTAATCACGTGGGTACAGTCATACAATATCCAGAGTAAATAATTCACATATATATTACCTTGCTCTCCTTCCCTCTTCTTTGGAAATCAATTAACATTTACTCTCTTCATACTTTAGTCGTATATTATTTAAATAAAAGAAGAGAACTTATAAAACTTTTATATAGGTTTCACGTGATAATTAGAAATAATTAATTATAATTAATTATAATTTTTCTATTAATTAATTTTTTTTTTGAAAGTCGATAATCAAATTATATTTAATTATTTACTTGATTTAATTAAATATAATTAATTACCTTAATTATTTTTTGGACACTGTGACGGATGCACTCGAATAACGTTGACCCTCTTAGAGGAACAACGTATCCGAGCCGAAGCCCTCCAGAAATACAGAGAGGTCCCCACTATTTCTAAGGCATATCAAAAAGCTCTCAATCGTCGATCATGAAGCACAATTTTCTACCATAACTACGTCCTATGAAGAGTTGGAGGAGCGAGGAGTCCTTACGAGAGAAGACGGAGATTCAGAACCAGATGTGAAGCATTTTCATATTTTCAGGCAAGTGTTTGATGAAATTCCGACGGAAGGCAAGAAAAGGAAAAATCCCAATGCGGAAGTCAAGCTTGCCTTCCCATTTACGCCAGATCATAAGCCGTTGATCGAGAGGCAGCCAGATGTTTTTGCGCGCCTCCCAATTAACAGTACTGGGGTTGGACTTCATGTAAGTCTATTGTTCCATTTCCGGATCCGATGCTCACACTCTCCTAGTTTCTGGTCCATTCCGATTTCTCCACCTCGGCCAATCGGGAGGCTGTGGATGAGAAATCAGCAGGGAATGCTGTCCTCCTTGGGAAAATTGCTGAGGTCTTCCAAGTTGCGGCGAAGCACTTTAGCAATGATCCATGTCTCCCCCTCCGGCATCAGTGGATGGAGTTCCTCCCCGATCACTCCATATCCAGCACGTTTTGGAGCGCTCTACGTGTGAAGATCGAGAGTGCTTTGAAAGGAACTCTATTCTTACGGTCCCGCAGCGGACGTGTACGCCTCATAAGCGACTTGCGGTATCTTCCAGAAATGTTCAGGGACAGTCCCGAGGAAAAGAGCAATCCGCTATTTCTTGATCTTCCCGACGACGAGAAATATCTACATCCGGACTACGAAGCACAGCTACAAAGGCTTCGGACACTTGGCCTCAAGGATTTGACCCCTGAAGAAATGGTCGACCGTGTGGAGAGAGATGTAAAGTCGAAATTGCTTTCTTGTATGCGAACGAACGTCGAGGACATATGGCATACACATGTAGCCATGTTCTTCTTGTTTTGTCGAGACAATTATCCGACTGAATGGGCAAGGCTACAGGAGCTTCCGTTAATTCCCCTTTTTCCAGGAGGTTATCATAACTGGACCTCAAATTCGAACGCGGACGTCTATTTCACAACTGTGGGTAATTTGTCTGTTCCAACCGATCTCAATATTTCACTCATTACAGCTGATGCCGCTTCGTGTCCTGCGAGAAAACTGCTGTTTACAGCGCTTAGAGTTAAGGACGCACCTTTTAATCTAGTACGTCGACGTATCTTTGAAAAATACCAGTCTGGTCACAATATCGGACTTGAATCTTCGCTGTCACATCTCCGCTTTTTGTGGTGGACGCATCCGAAAGACTATACGGATGATAGCAAGCTGTATCGACGATTACATGTCTTCAACGAGAAAAAGGATCAGTTATTCCGGCTGTCCAGCGAAATTTTCTTCTGTTCAGACGATTCATTTGGTGTTCGAGAACTGTTCCCTGGTGATCCCAGCTTGATTTTGCATCCAGAATATCTGAACGTACTATCGCCCACCGAGACCTGGGCACTCTTCTTGGAAAGAATGGCTACGAGATGTCATCGGAGTGCAGGAATATCCACGCCATGTTGATCGGGGCAACCCTACAGAGCTATCTCCGATTTTCGAAAGGATTTCGAAGGATTGCCCGGATAGGGTTGTCGGGCTCCTGTGGGCGCATTGGTGTGAATACAACAAGCAGATAAGTGAACCCATCAGACAGAAGGTCTCTGACGTTAGAGTGCCTTATACAACAGGAGATGGAACTTCAGGGAAATTGAAGCTCAGATTAAGTGACCTACCTCTTCCTGCCCTCAAAAAAGCATGCGAGTCCTTTGCACTAGATGCTTGTTACCCTTTTCTAACACTTCCTGGAGAGGTCGCGGGTCGTGACCTCACTGGGTGGGATTGCTTAACATTTTTCGGTGTCAACAAAGAATTGAACCTTCAGTTTTACCTCTGGATCCTATTCTTCTTCAAAAAGCTCAAAGGGGGTGCTGTCCAAGAAAGGGTATTTAAATTATATGTTCAGATTCAATGCCAATGTGTACAGGCTGAATCTTGCCAATCTGCTCTCAAGGAAGTTCGGTAGGAGAACCCTAATGCGTTATATTTACCAACCTAATTCTTTACAGATGCTTTAATAAGGGTCTCAACGTTTTCGTTCCGACTTCCCCTGGCTCGTTTTCTTGGAATGCACCAGAAGAATGCTTGTGGGATGCCCCGTCTTATATGCGCTCTAAGATCCCTCTGCTGGCTCGCTATCGCTCGATCACGGATGCTTCAGTTCCTACTGAATTCTTCCAAGAAACTCTCCTCATTCGAAACACAACATCAACGGACCTCTTGGAGGAGCTAGAGTTTATTCGCCGTCGCCTTCCGCTTCCATTTTGTCTTTTCCCCCGACATTGTCAGCACACATGTTTAGGCATTACTATAGCCGTACCACGAAGTCCAAAACGCCGCACGTACACCGCAGATACTACTAGCCTAGCCAGCCAATTGCCATGACACCTGACAACAATAGAATTACTAGGTTTGTTAAGGAGTTCTTGCCAATTGTCGATAGAGGCTAACCGAAAACTTCCTGAGAATTTGTCTCCTAGGGTATTACTCGCTATGGAGTTACTTTTGCCTTCGTGGCAGCATTATGATTTGATTTTATGCTAGACAAGTGCTTTATCTGTTATTGTTGATAGAATATTAATATTAGCGACCCACTCCCCTCGATCCTGAACCGAGACACAATCTCAAGACGGTGTATTTCAGAATCTTGAACATCACGATTATTGGAGTCTAAAGCTATTTTATAACCACTAAATGAAAGATGGACAGAGGTGCTCCAACAAGTGTCTTCTGTTAATCTATTGAATCCTCGTGAGTCATAGAGTCCTATGATAATATCTTCTGCTTCTCCTCAGGCTTGGCAACGATACCAGAATTTTAGTATCGATACCTTATCGCTAAATTTTCCCGAAAATTTAGGGGCCGCTAGCCTATAAATTTAGCGATAAACTGCCTAAAATTTAGGGATTGCACGCTAAAAAATTAGCGATGAGCTTATCGGGATCGCAAAACTCATGAAATCACAATTTTAATAAATATTAATATTTTTATTAAAAATTTCATTATTTTACATATTTATTTAAACTAAATTATTAGCATTCGTACTGCTTACAGATTTTTAATTTTTAATTCGTATAAAATAATAGCAAATATGAATAATTAAATAATAATTAAAATATGGGGAAAGTATCGATACGTATCGATACGGTATTTTTGCCAAGCCTGCTTCTCCTTGCTCAATTGCTTAGGATTTATTAGTAGTAATATACGAGCTCTTCCCACGGTCCCAACGATTATTTTTAATTCCGTTGTCTCAGGATGTTCATATGGGTTGCAAAGTAGCGTCACAGCAACGAATGATGCATCACCGGAAGACATAGCCATGATATTATGGAATGAATCTGGTTTAAGATTAATTGCTCCCGTCTCGAACATTACTATGCAAGTAAATATCTCCTGGAGGCTCAAATGCGGTCCTCAAAAGTGTTTGAGCGGTAGTTGAAGCTTTCGAGAAGACCTGATTTCTGGCTCAATTTTACTTTCGGGATCTATTCTACGTCCTCAAGATATTGTGAAGGAATTTTTCAAACCAGCAGTTGCGCTGGGCAGAAGCTTGTACACTTCTGAAGCTACAACAGTTGCCACCGGAGACATGAAGAACGATTCATATTTGAGGCAGGAAAGGTCGGGAAAGAATGTGCACTCAAGGTTGTCTCACCACGCTTCAATATTATCACTGAGCAAGGCTAGGCATTTCACAAGATTCTCCGATGATATAGTGTTCGATGTCATATCTTCCAATAAAAAAACGTTGCTAGTCCCTAATGTTGCCAAAAGGCATGCTTACAGTATCAATTTATATTTTAGTTTACATTAACAAAAAGACGTTGATCGCTGAACAATCTGACACTCCTGAATACACCATCGAAGATATTATAGGGTTGGCTATAATTTGCAACATCAAACTCTCGAGGTAGAACGGACATCACCGTAGCCAATATGCCATTCGTGAATGACGTTGAATAACAAGCAGAAGCTGAACTAAGTTTAGTAAGCAGATTCGGCGTATATAAGATTAGCTTTACATACAATGCAATGAAGCTAAATGCCTCCACGGTTTCCGCCAGCGCACTATTCGAGTGTGTGAAATCGTCGGCGGTGAAAGCAACGGCCACGATCCAAAGATATGAAAAAACGAGGTTGAAAATTAACAGGTGATCTGGGTAGGCGCCGATGAAAAACGCAAGAAGGAAGAATACAACTGTAAGCACGGACTATCGTGATAATGTCAGTGATGTACTGTTACGGTCGGTAAAGTAGCAACGCGATCGATGTTAACATACAATAACTTCCTCATAGATGATGTGACTGCCTTGGTTGTTGTTGACTGAAATGAAATACGAAAGGATTCCCATCACAATAACGGCAGAGATCCAGATCAGCATATTGCTGAAAAAGAGGAGAGGCGTAAGCCCGTATCGTCCCCGCCGAGTCAATTCCATAATTTCGAAGGTAAATTGAGTGGTATGTCGGAAAGATAGATTTTATTTTAAAAATTCCGAGATCAAGAACAGCAAGAAGCCTAGGAATAGCGGCGCTGCAATCTTTCAATGGTACTGAATCAAGGAAAGCAAGTGGAGGTGCGCTGAAGAGGCAGTGATACTTATATGCGGAAGGCTAGATGTAAAACTTGGACAGCTCTGAAGACATCCAACATTTTGTGCTCAAATCGATAGGGCTTTGACATCGGAGATCTGGCATAATAGGCCTATATCAAACGATTCTGTCGTCGCGTGATGAAAGCAAGCAGTTTCAAATGGCTGCAGCCGTCATTTGCAGCTTTGTTCCGATGACGGCATATTCCAGTGTACTGCAGATCTCAGCGCCCGATTTTGCGCACCTTTCAGAGTCGACGAATGAGGCTGAACGTAGATGCCCAAAGACGTCATGATAGTCATACATCACGTTAAATTTAACACACCTACTCAGTCATCTGAGCATGACTCTCCCAATCCGCTTGCAATCTCTGGTGTCATGCAATGATCCCAGATGGATGGCCGATTACCGATTGCCACTCTGCTAAGTCGTGTCAATCCAACCACGTCGCAACTCAGGAAATTATTTGTCGCATCTCCAGACTCCCGCGACGGCTTGTGCCGGCATCGAGGCGTATGGTCATCCTCGATTACATTTCAGGTTAGTCAAGAAGCACATCCCACTTCTTCCCGTTACCAGTGCTATCACGATTTTAGTGTTTGCGAGGCGGGCCTGGAATCAAAAACAATAAAGTGCGAGAGTAGCAGAATAGATCCACAATTTGATCCGCAGACTGAGAATAGTTGACGGAAAAGTGGCCATAGGCCCCAGGAGTATAGATTTGAATACTGCATTCTGCTTCCACATACGACCATAGACTGAGGAACATTGGGCTATCTCAATGGTCTCGGGTGACTTCAGCATTAGATTTCGAAATGTTAATCGCATCTCGAGAACACATTCTTAAACTTTGGTTTCCTTTTCCCATATACCCCTCCCCTCAGAAGCCGAGATCACATTTCTAAGTTCCAGGTTCTCTGCTATCAGCACCTGCTTTTTGACTACATCCGATTTACGATGATCTCTCTATACTCCCTCTTCGTCTCCCCCGCCCCCTTCTTCGAGATTCGAGGCTCAACTTCTAGGTCTCCGCCGAAAACGTTAATACAACAAGTTTTCTATGCCACATCTGTATTTAATGGGACTCTATCCAATTAATGATTCTCTTTAGAGAAAGAAGCCAGACTGTCTACTCACGGGGGCTGTCATCAAGCGCATTTTAGCAAATGTTTTCCCACTGCGCAGCTTAAGAAGTCGACAACTTTATTGCCTGCTAGGATGGCAGGTACCTTTGTTCAATGAGTGCTTCAAAATCTTTCACTTCGCGCTGTGTATTGAAACACCGACTCTTCCGATCTTCTCTCAAAGACCTAACAACTCAACCACACTTATGCAAAGTCGCACCTAGTATTCCTCACGAACATCGTGTAACCTGTTCCCACAACACAATTCTCATCTCCGATACAGTCAACTAATATGCCTGACATTATTGTCGACCCACATACAGCATCTACAACAACACAGAGGTTTGTGCGTGACAGCCGAGGATAGAGAAGTAGAAATGGACTCGCAACTTGAGGGTTATAGCAGGGGTATATACACTAAGGGAGACCTCGTGTTTGCTATTCTTGACAGTAAATTCGGTGTCGGATAAGAGGAAATTAGAGATTGGATAGTATATAAGACAGGGGAAGAGTAAGAGAAGATATTATAGTAATAAAAATATATTAATATATATAATCTGCCCCTTCGCCCCCTATTTATAGATTAAGCCTTATTTACACCGAGTTTCTTTAAGGTTTTTTATAACTAGAATTATATTAGGGTATTTCTTATTAAATATCTCCTTTCGTAATACAAGTATTTAAACTTCAAGTAACTTAGCCTTATTCAAATAGCCTTACTTGTATTATATAAATATAAGATTTATTATAATTATAATTATATCTAAGTACTTCTTATTAAGTACCTCCTTTTATAACACGAGTACTTAAACTTTAAACTACTATAACGGCTGGCCTTTAGTTACGTGCGGCCCGTTTATACCTAAGCTAGGGGCCTCAGCTTACGGCACGGCTGCGTGAGCTTAGATCCTCTCTTTTAACTAGCTTTACTTCCTTTTTCTTCTTTATCTTCTTTGTTTCCTTTATATTAAACTTATAGAATTAATTCTTTAGCCTATTATATATACTTCTATATATCTCTATACTAGTTAGTAATTGCCTGTAGTATTATAACTACTCGGCCTTATTTAAATAGCCTTAATTATATTATATAAATATATAGTTTACTATAACTATAATTATATATAAGTACTTCTTATTAAATATTTCCTTTTATAATACAAGTACTTAAATATTAAGTTATTTAGCCTTATTTAAATAGCCTTATTTATATTATATACTTATAAGGTTTCTTATATCCCTAATTATATTTAAGTACTTCTTATTAAGTACTTCTTTTTATAACTAGAATAATAATGAATCTTATTCATGATATAAGACTAGTAATATGAGCTGAATGCAGTATTAACCGCTATTACAGCGAACCCCGCGTTAAGATAAAAAGGGAACTATTTTGCAGCTGAAATAGATTACAGGTTCGCTAATTAGAATATACATGTAATATCATGTAAGGGAAGCTCCAAGGTAACTGAATGGGTGCAGTTGGGAAGGCGAGAGGTGTTGAGAGGCAGTAGATAGGCGGGGTGGGGTAGCTACGGCAGTCACGATGGGGTTCCCGAGACGTACCCGCTCCCACTGAACGCTAGGGTATGTACCATATGTACCCTTGCAGAAACCAACAAGGTACCAGTGGATCTCGACCATTGTAAGCGCCAGGCTGGCTTTTATTAGAATTGCGCATCCCCGTTCCCCCAGCATCTATTGCAACGACGAACGGAATAACTTGGATATAGTTGGAATTATCGTTCCATATAGGAGAGAGTCTTGCATCGAAAAAAGTGCGCAAAATGTACCGGCCTGTATTTGAATAAACGCACATATTCTAGAACACTCGACCATATTTAGCAGAGTGAGGAAGCCGGGACATCTTATTTGTTAGACATTCCATAATAAGGAGCCACCTCGTTTTCATTTTAGCATAGGTTTTAGTAGCCAGGAGATGCCCCAAATCGTAATTTGAATCTTGTGCTTCTATTAGTCCAAAATAATGCCCCCATAATGTCTTACATTTCTAGAAAGGCCATGAGATGAAAAGGTCAAGCTCAGAATTGAGGTCAGTTGCCTAGTGTCGTGCAGAAGGTCTTATCATAGATCAAAGATCCCAGACTTGAGATCGACTTGCGCAGCTAGGATCGCAGAGTTGAAGTCGTGGAGGTTTATTTCTGCTGGGCCTGGATTCTAGAAAGCGGGGATCGTAAGCTTCCGCTAACGCGGCCCACAATTAGAGCAGCAGCTCCTAAAGTCTGGGATTAGTAAACTTTACCAAAAAGCAGCAGTCAAGTTTTCACAATAGAGATATGTAACGAAATAATAATAATGCTTTCACTGGCGACGGAATAAGGCTATGCTAAGCCTTTAACAGTAAGTTCGGATTCTAGAAGGTTCTTAACATATAGCTAAAAGTAGTTAAATAAATTTTATAGCTTAAGGCAGTAAACTAATATAGGTACAGGTTTAATTAAAAAGGCTTCTCGATTAAATTAAGTTTATTTATTATATATTATTAACTTTTTATTTAACTTTTCTTTATAAATATATATTAAAAAGAAAATTAAAAGAAAATTAAAGATTATAAAAAAGGCGTTAATTTAATAAAATATAATTAAAAAAAGAATATATATTACTTATTTTTTTAAAGAAAAAATAAAGCTAGTTTAAATTAAAAAAAGGGGTTTAAGAGTAATAAAAGTAATTATTTATTAAATTATTGATTTCATTACTATAATATTTAATTTAATTTTAAAGTAAAGAAAAAATTAATTTATATTTATAAGGCATTTATTAATAGGTAATAAAATAATGGAATAAATTAGTAAGTTATAAAACTATAATATTAAATTTAATATAGAACTAATCTCTATTTCTTTTATAAGGTTTACGGAAGCCTTCTTTAAATAGAAGCTCTTAATAATATATATAGTAATTTATAAGCCTAAAACTTATAATATAAATAGTAATATAATTATAATATTAGAAGGCTATTAATCTATCTAATTAATACCCGCAATATTCGAGGTTTATTATATGCCCTTAGATTATATACGACCCTATATATATTATAACTATATCCTCTTTCTAGAATCTTATTCCTAAAATTCATTAATCTATCTTAGTAAAATATTTAATTAATTATATATTTAATTGAAATAAATTTCTAGTATTTTAGAAAGTAGTTTTACTAATATAATCTAAATAATAAATACAAAAATTATTTAATTAGATTAGGGTTAAATAAGCAAGAAGAAATAGTAATTATATTTCAGATATAGGGGCTAGCTAATAATTGCGATTTTATTTAGAAACTAAATATTCTAATTAACTTAATCTAAAATACTAAGGTGCTATTTTACGAAATTAATACTATTTATTAAATCTCGTATTAGAATAATTTAAATAGCTTTATAAAAAGAATTTAATAAAATATTTATATAAGAAACTTATATAAATATTTCTAAGATTCCAGAAATTATTTACGGGCTTCTAAAAATATATATTAATTAATTATACTAATTTCTAATAAGAACTAATACGAAAACTAGTAATTAATTTAGATAGTTTTCTATTTTTATAAAAGAATCTTTTTATATTATTATATATTTTTTTTCTTTCTAATAATTATATATATAATAACTTCTTTTATTATTACTTTCTAGTTCCTTTTTTTACTCTTTTTTAAATCTTCTTTAATTATTTTTAATTAATTTTATAATATTTGGCTTTACTATTTATTCTTATAATAATAAATATAAAGGTAATCTTATAGCCTCTTTTTCTATTACTAGTAAATACTTGAAATATTTTAAGTATTTACTTATTAATTTCTTTATTTTATATATTATATATTATAATATCTAGTAAAAAGAATTATAATTATAATAATAAGAGTTCCAAATCTTATATTTTAGTAAGTTCTTTAGTTTTAATATTTATTAAAACTAATATAATTTCAAATTTATTATTATTTATTAAAGCTTTACTAATTCTAGAAAAATATTATTATAACTTTTAAAAAATTCCTTAAAATATATTCGTATTATACTATTAAGAATAAGCCTACTAATTAGGTTTTTAAAGACTGGAAAAAATTTATTAAATTTCGAAATTCTATTTCCTGTTTTAATAAAGCTAATAAAAATATTACTTGAATTAATATTCTAAAAATAAGTTTTTTCTAATATATTTAAATATTTACTAATTTTTTAAAGAAATATTATAAAGTTTATCTTTAAAATATTAAGCTTATTACTAAGATTACTATTAAGATTTCTATATAATTTACTAATAATACTTTAAATACTAATAATATAATACTTATAATTATTCGGAATTTAATTTTAGATATTCGGGCCTTTTATAAAATATATATAACTATTATAAGTTCCTTATTTCTTTCTTTTAATATTCTTAATACTAATATTATTATAATATAATTATATTTTATTAAAGAATAAGCAAATTCCGGAAAGTATTACTCGATTTTTTATTAAATTCTAAATAAAGCCGGTATTTAATATTTTTATTTTAGGAATTAGAAATTTATAAGAATTAAGATTTATTTATTTAAGATATTTATAGTAATTTACTTATAATAAATCTTTTTTAATCCTAAATCTTTTTCTAATAATTTAAATATAATTCTTATAAGCCTTAATAAAATTCTAAAAAACCTTTATAACTAAAAAACTCTAGAGAAAAAATATCTTTATTATTATTTCGGGCTTTTTTTGGCTATTTAGATTCTTTCTTTCTTTTAAATAGCCTTTTTTTTAATAGTCCAGAATTTTTATTAATTTTAAGAAATTATTAAAAAGTAGTTTCGAATTCTAAGCTATAATTTTAGTTATATAATTTCAGAAATTTCTTGGAATTTTTAAAATAAGAAAAAGCAAATAATTAAATATTATAATTTTTAGGCCAGGCTTTTTATTTTTATTATCTTATTAATAATTAATAATAGCTTCTATTTCCTATTTTTATTTTTTATTATTATTTACTAATTTCAGAAGTTTTCTGGAAAGATATAAATATAGCTTCTAATTTTTTTTATTATATATTTCTTAAAAAAAAGCAATATAAAAAATTAAATATAAATAATTATATATACTTAATAATTCTAACTTATATATTAAATTACTAATATATTTAAAAACCTTAAACGGACTTATAAATTTTGGCTTAAGCTTTACTATCTTAAATTTAATATTTCTTATTAATAATATTTAGTTAATTAGTACTTATTATAATAAATTTCCTAATTATTTTATATATAATATTATAAATCCTTAAGCTTTTTCTGTTTTATTTTAAGGGTTTCTAGTTTTTTATATATAGCTAGTATTTTTTCTATAATTCTATTCTTAGAATTTTATTAAAGTTAAAAGTAATATCTGTAATAGATATAGAAAAATATTTTTTATAAAACCTAATATTTTAAGTTATTATATATAAATTTCATAAAAAATAACTTTTTAAACTAGTTATTTTTTTAGGTATTATAATAATATTTTAGGTAATATTTTAGGGCCTAGTTTTATCTTTTTATTTATTTATTTATTTAAGAATAATAAATTATATTTAAATACTATTTATATATTAAATAAAAATAGAAAGCAGACTAAAATTAGCTAATAAATACTAATTTTTAATTAAAAACGATTTTATTAGAGAAATTAAAAATTATAAAAATATATTTCTATATAATTTTAATAAGCTTTAGAAAGTTAATTATTTTATAATATATAATATATTTTAGTATTTTAGAATATTAGTTAATAATTATAAGAATTATATTAAAATTAGAATCTTTTACTAAATTATTATATAATAATAAATCTATAATAAAATTTATAGAGATTTTATTTTAAAATCTTTTAGGCTATAATAAATTACTAAATAAACTATATAGCAAATATCTTTTAATTTTAACTCTTTAATAAATATTATATTTTTCTAAAAAGCTTAAGAGTTTTCTTTATTTTATAGTATTTAGCTATTAGATTATTATAATAAAGCTTTATAACTTCTTAATATAAAGCAGAATTATTAGATATAATAATTCTTAAATAATATTTAAATAGGCGCGAATTATTTCTCTAGATTTCTTTTTTTTAATATTTTTTTTACTAAGTCTTTATTTTAAAATATTTTAATATTAAGAATTATTTCTCTAAATATCGGTTCACTAGTAATGCATGGCATTGTTATATAGGCGTGAAATACTATTTGTATAAGGTTAGTAAAGTTGTTATTATTCAGAAGTAGGAATTACAGATCGTAGTATTAATATGCGATCCCTAAATCTACTAAGCCTAATGGGGACTAGTCTACCGGTCGAGTCACGCCTGCGACCCGAGATCACATGGCTAGTCACATGACCAGGAAATTCGCAGTGCAGCTATTCCGATACTAAACTATTTAAATAATATCTAAAAGAAATTTAAATAAAAGAGTTAGTATTATAGCTCTTTTAATAATTATATATATCTATATATAAGAAATTAGATATTTATAATTATCTAATTTAAAAACTTGGGAAATTAAGGAATTTTTAGTTTTATTAAATAATATAGTTATAAATATTTCTATTACCTTAATTATAATAATAAAGCCTTTAAGGCATTTTTCTATATTTTGCTTTTTAACTAATTCTATAATTAAGGAATTTATAAAATAATTCATTTATTTATCTTATAATAAATATTTCTTTTTAGTTACTATAAATATAGTAAGTATTAAATAATACTTATTTTAAAGAAGAAACTCTTTAGATATTTATAAAAACCTTTAAATTATACTTGTAAAAGCTTTCTTTAATTTATTTTAAAAAATTAGAAGCCAAGTTATATTAATAAAACCTTTTTTATAATTAGGCCTTTTATTAAATTCATTTATTAAATTTAAGATATTTCTATAATAAATAATATTAAAATTATATATTATAAAATATATTACTTAATATATTTAATAGCTCTCTAAATACTTTATTTCTATAAAATATTAGAGATTATTATAATCTATAATAATCTCAATTATAAACCTGAATTCTTTAAAGTAATAATACTAATATTTAAAGACTTTAATAATTATAAATAGCTTTTTATTATAGATATTATAATTATATTTGACTCTAAAAAGTTTTCGGAACTAAAATATTATTAAATATTAGTATTTTTTTAGGCTATTATTAGAATTAACTTATTATAAAATAATACTAATAATTGCGAATTTTAATATATTTATTTTAATATAGATCTTTTTAAAAGAATTAAAATAAAGTAGAATAAATATTATAATAAAAGCTTTATTTAAAGTTTTAAAGCTTTTAGCTACTTTATTTATTTATATAAAGAAACCGGATTTCTGGTTCTTTTTTATTTCTTTTAAAAAGTTTATTAAGCTTATAATTACTTGAAAATAATAGTAAATAAATCTATAATAAAAATTAGTAAATTCAAGAAATATTTAAATATTATAAAATAATTCTAGTTCTAGCTATTTAATAATATTATAGACCCGTTTAGAATTTGCTTAAATACTTTCTATTTTAATAAAGAAGCTCAAGAATTCGATTTCCTTAATATTAAACTTATATTTACTAAGTTTATAAAACAGATTATTTTTATATAAGCTAATAAGTATTTAGTAAATATAATTATAGTATTTATTTTTATTTCGGAAATAAATAAGAATATTATTTAAATAAATAATTATAAAATAATTCAAGAATTCTATAAATATAATATTAATATATATTTAAAATATAGCTAATATATTAACTAGCCCAAAAAGTATTATAAGGTATTTAAAAATAGCTATAATGAATTCTAAAAGTTATTTTTTATTTATATCTTTTATAAATTCTTATCTAATAATATAAATTCTTAAAATCTAACTTTATAAAGATTTTGGCTTTTCGAAATTAATTAAGAGTTTTATTAATAAAAGAAAGCAAATATTAATTCTTAATTATAACTTAATTAAGTTTATAATAATTAATATAAAAGTATAGCCCTATATTTTTCTTAGAAATAAAAAGAATAAATATTTCTATAAGGCTTTTACTAGGCCTTATTTAATATTTATAAAATATATTTCATAAATATAAATATAATACTTTTAATTAGATCTTTAATAAATTTTATAAAAGTCTATATAAAACCGTATTATCTATATTAATAGAATATTTAATATTATTAAGATTAGAAAGTTCTAAAGCTTTATTAGAATTAAAAACCTTAAAAAAAATTATATTTATTATTTTAAAGATATATAAGTATTTCTAAAGCTTCTTTTTAAAAGATATTAATTTACTATATTAAAAACTCTTATTTAGTATTAGTAAAACCATATAAGAAAGCAAAGATCTAATAACTATTATAAATATATAAAGCCTATTATCTGAAATAATTACATTTATTTTTAATTAAAAATAAGACTTGAGATATTAGTTTAGAATATAAATTAAGCTTTTTACTAAACTCTTTTAGTATTAGAATCTTAATATTATTAGGTAATATAAGTATATATATTATATAAGAGTTATTTTATAAAATTTTATATTAAAAATAAGGTTATAAGAGCAAATATTCTTATATTTATAAAACTAGAACTTAAAAAAACATATTTTATTATAATTATCTATAATAAATATTTTAAAGTTATAGGCTTAATAGGCCTTAAATTTGTTTTTATAAAAAGTTATAAATTCTTAGTTATATTTAACTAAAATAATAAAGCCCTAGTTTTAAGCCTAATTATTATTAAGGAAATTATAATCTAATCTAATATTATCGAGTTTATTATATATTTTTAAAATACCTATTTCTAGCTATATTAATTTTACTTAAATAGTTATATAAAATAATATATCTTTTTTATTATAACCAAAATTATTAATATTTAAAATTTAGCTTTTTTTCTCTTTATTTCTTAAAAGAATCTCTTTTAAAATACTTTTTTTTTATAATAATAACATTAATCTGCTTTTATAAATACCTTAACTCTTTTATAGTTTTAGCCTTATTAGAGTTTTATTAAATCTTTTTATTATATTTAAAATACTTTATATTTCTAAAAATAAAAAAATCTTTTTAATTATAAGTTTAATAAATTATATCTAAAATAGAACTAGTATTTTAATAAGGCCTAGAAAGGGCTAAAATATTATCTAAGGATTTCTTATATAATTTTCGGAACTTATTTTTCCTTTTTTAATAGCTTTATAAATTAGAATTTACTAAATTAGAATTCTTAGAAATAAAGTTACTTTTACTAGATTCTCTTATTTTTATTTTCTTTAATTTAGAATAAATAATATATTTTGCTTTTTAAGCTTTCTTAAGCTATTTAAAAACAGATATTACCTTATTTCCCAAGAAAATAAATATAAATATCTAATAAGTCTTATAGTTAAATAAAGTAATATTAAAAGTTTAAATCCGATTTCTTTTAAAATATGAGTTCTATAATAGCAGAAATAAAGCAATGAAATAATATATAAAGATTTATAATTCTAATATCCTATAGAATCTAAAGCTAAGGAGAGAAGAAGTAAGATATAGTAGTAGATAAGTAAATATAGCCAAGACTACTGAAATGCCGAGCTTTAAAAGCAAGCTTGGTTTGAACTATAGCTTGGAACCTTAACTAAAACCAATTCCTTTAGCTAAAACCAACTATATAATACTAGCTATTATAAGTTCTAGTTAATTTCGAGACTAATTATTCAAATATATAACTCGATAATTATTTTATTATTCTTTTAATAAAGATCTCAAAATTTCTTAAAGATATTTTACTAATAAATTTAAGATATATAGAATATATTAGTTAAATAAGCCTTAAATTACTTCTAATAAATCTTATATAATAATAAGCTTTATTTTATTATAATTTCTTAAGTATTATAAGATTTATTTCTAAGAGTATTTATAATAGAATTAACTTTAGAAAAGTATCTATTATAAGTTTAAAATTAGATTCTAAAAATTACTTTTTAAGAAAATATAAATATTCTCTAATTTTTAAAAGACTTTCCATAATATAAATCAGGTATTTAAATTTTAAAAAGCTTCTTTTAATTCAAATATATTTTCAGAATATTATATAATAGCTTCTAATAAATAGTATTAAGATTACTTTTAAGACTTATTATATTAGAAAAAAGAATAGATTTTAATTCTATTTCAGGAAGTTCTCTAGTAAAAATTATTAAGAAAAATAAAATAGACTTATAAATAAAGTTTTTATAAGATATAGTAAATTATAAGATATTTCGAAAAGTATTCTTATATTATTCTAATTATAAGATATATTAATTAATTATATTTACTAATTCTTGCTTTTATTAAAGTATTTCAATTTTAATATATAAGCCCTATTTTATAGTTTAGATAATAATAACTTAAGTATTAATCTCAATATCTTAATTATTACTCGAATTATTTTCGTTATTATTACTGGCTCTTAAAGGCTTCTAAGAAGCCCTATTAAAAGTATTAAATAAGTCTTTATTATTACCTATATTAGAGTTAATTTAATTAACTTCCTTTATAGAAATAGCTTTAGTAAAAGGTTATATATTTTATAGATTTCGAGATATAATTATTTATTAAACTGCTTTCTTTAAAAATAGAGAAATTAATTTATAAGGTATTTATTAATAAATAATAAGATAATAGAATAAATTAGTAAGTTATAAAACTATAGTATTAAATTTAGTATAGAACTAATCTCTATTTCTTTTATAAGGTCTAGAAGAGCTTTCTCTAAATAAAAGCTCCTAATAATATATATATATTTAGTAATTTATAAGCCTAAAGCCTATAATATAAATAGTAATATAATTGTAATATTAGAGGACTATTAATCTCTCTAATTAATACCCGCAATATCCGAGGTTTATTACATGCCCTTGGGTCACGTGCGATCCTGTATATATTACAATATTTCTCTTAAATTAAAGTAAATATCTTACTACTATATTTATAATTCCTTCTGCTTGCTATATATTATTTCCCGTATATGCTTTTAATTTCTAGTCTTAAGTATATTTATATAAGTTTAATTAATTAGTTATTTTCTTCTTATAATATTATTAATAAATAAGGAAACAAGCTTAATATTATGTATATACATGTACTTCTAAGCTACTTTATATAAAGAGACGTCTTTTGAGAAGGGGTGGAAAGCGCCACGTGATCAGGTGCTAAGCACACCAAGTTTTACTGTACAGCTCCCAGCTCTACCACAGTACTAATACAAGGGCTATTTATTTTAGACCAGGTGTGGAACATTTTGCTGACCACGGCTCATCCCTGCCGTTGAGGATTTTGAGTTTCAGGCTGTGCGCCCGCCAAGACGGCTCGACAGCGTTCCCATTACGTTTCACTACCACCTCTGCAGGTCTATCTACAGCCGTATCCCTCCCCATCCTTCCTTCCAAACATTTCAGTGCCAACAGCTTTTTGATCATTCTCGCAAAAATAAAACACACGGGTCCGGCAAGCGCTTCGCGGCTCCTAGCCGGACACGCAGTCCTCCCTCAAGCCTTGAATCACGATCATCATTGATCCAACAACTTGTTTCCAATGAAACTACCTTCCGGCGCAGGCTGGGGTTGCTCCCCGAGCCCGTTTGCTGCCGGTGCCTGTATATCCACACTATTTGGTGTCTCATTGGGGTATCTCTCTTCCAACACATCTTCCCAGCTCTTGACCTGTTCGTCTCTCCAAACCCACAACTTCTCTGCCACCGTATTTTGTCGCTCTTCAATGTAGTTGTGGGCTCCTGTGAGCATTTCCTCCACTGCCTTCTTAATTTCGGGGTGATCTGACCATTGTA
The DNA here is from genome assembly GCF_002865645.1 of Hyaloscypha bicolor E. Lineage (NCBI taxonomy): Eukaryota > Fungi > Ascomycota > Leotiomycetes > Helotiales > Hyaloscyphaceae > Hyaloscypha > Hyaloscypha bicolor. Next base: position 480,503 of record NW_020194551.1, on the reverse strand, counting down.
TGGCCTTTTTCTGGAAGTATTTGAGGGCCCCCGAGCCTGAGGGATTCCCACCGCGGTGGTGGTGGTGGTTGTGGATTTTTGCCGGCGCTGCAGACTGCTGAGATAATGCGGAATCGTGCCGGGGAAGCCTATCACTTGGTAGCAGCGTGTTTTGCAGTGATATCATCCATGAGTATGGATTCTTGTCGTCGAATTCCTTGCGACACTTTTCTTGTAGGGTCTCCTTGACCTTCTGGGGGAGTTTCGAATTGTTCGCTTGGTACGAGTCAAACCAATCTCTAATCTCTTTCATTTCCCGTTTCCTCCTCCCTAGTGAGAGTCAGCTTTTGCCAGTTCCACCGTCGAATTCCCGCCGGGACTTACTATTCAGTCCTTTCGCGCTATCTTTCTGCAGATAATGAATTGGCGTATCTGGTTCTCCCAGAGTCTCTTGGGGCCAGTTCCATACCACTGTTTTTAATTCCTTCTTAAACACCTCTTTCCAGCCGAGAACGAGAGCGACGTTTGCCAGTTTCAGAGAAGTCTCCCGAGACGTGTGATCACCGTTGCTATTCCAGCACCAACGTTCTCGTTCACTGCCTGAAGTTTCGGAGCTTGTTACTACTCGAGATGCTGAATTCCCAGATGCAGGAGTGGGCACAGATGAGATTGTTGAGACCTGAGAACCCGAAGCGATTGAGTGTCCTTCGGCATTTGTGGCAAATGTTGCAAGATGAACTTTTGAAGGAACGATTTGGAAATACCACATAGCACTGCAGCGGCTGCACAACCTTTCGACTCCCATGCCCGTGGACTGTTCGCATGGTTGCCCTAGCTTAGCAATGAACGCGCTAAATTCATCGTTACGAAAATCATCCGTGTCTTTCAAATGTATTGTCCACTTGTATTTGCTGTCTTGCTGAAGTCGCAGTATTTGTCGTTCGAAAAGTGGCGATTGTGTTGCGATCTTGCCGACCTGTTCGTTGTTCCAACTTGGGTTTACAACTCTCTCATCAGGGCATGGTATTAGAATTCGCCCGCAGATAGTATGTGGTGTCTCCATAATCGAGCCTAGGGGTCGAGAGGTTCGCGAAAGCCAAGAAGGCTTCCATGGAGTTGATTTTATGACTGGGTTCCAAGGCTGGCTCCACCGTGCTCCCGAATACCCCTAAGAAGGCTCATGCTCCTCTCAGTCGCAATCGGCGCGCCAGATGCCCTCGCAGCAGCGTTTATTTCTGTCGGAAACCAGGCGGAGATGGAAACGGCCGTCGAGTGTGGCGAAGCTACCATTTCAGACAAAGTTGACCTCGCCCACGTCGTCGCTTGGTCTTGTAAAGCCTCTGCGAAAACATTGCGAGAGCTTGAGAGCTTGTGTCGCTGCGCCTCCACCTGGAAACGGTGATGACCTTAGCCGCGGGCATCGATGCATGAATTCATCGTGCTGCTCTCTTGCAGCCTCGTGCCAAGCGGGTGACTAACGAGGCAACGTCAGCTGGAACGCCGAAAGATAAGTGCCAAGCCACAGATAACTGGACGAGCCCTGAAAGGCCATCTCAACTCGAGCACAAGTTGCAGGTATGAGGCTGAAAGGAGGGCCACTGGGCCAGCGCGTTTTGCCCACAACTGATTGGGCCACCATCAACCCATCAAACCCATGGGTAGCGCAAAGCTGGGGATAGCGCATGGCCGGCCCCACGGGGCTTTCCCGGGCTTGAGTCAATGCCGAATCCGTTCACCGAATCCTTGACAATTGGGACGCCAGCCCCCAGTCGCGCGGCCTCATGAATTTCGCATCTCGGGACGTTCCGAACAGGAAGACTTAAGCGGAGGCTTGACCCTCTACTATGTGCCACAGCGCCACAGCCTGTCCGTGATGGACAAGGCTTTTCACAAGGCATACGGAGTAGGCCTGAACAAGATCGCGTGTGGTCCTTGACGCGGCTTTCATGCCTCTACAAAGTTCTTCCCCAATCCTTTCAATAAACAACTATTCTCTGGACTACTTAAATCTCCTCGTGGATTAAGCTTCGTCGGCAAGCCAAAACGTCAAAGCATGGAAACAGTCACTCTCTATGCTCCTCAGCCTGCCCCCACGCTTTTGAGCGTGTCGGTCGCGTATAGCGATGTACTCGAGCACCCCGAGAGATATTACCTCGTAGGAACTCTGCAACTAGTGGTGTTCTGGTTGGTTAAGCTGACATTCTTCACTATAGGGGTCTGACATCGTGTGGATGTTGATCTCGTCGGCCCTTGTTTTCTTAATGATCCCCTCTCTGTCACTCATCTATGCTGGCATCGGCAATCGATCTTTCGCTCTGACGCTCTTTCGTCTGCCCCTCGTCACTGGCGCCTTTGTTGGTCTACAGGTTAGCCTCGCCGAGTCCAAATAAACCTCACTTCAACACTGGCTGATTGTCTGACGGAATATAGTGGGTGTTCTGGGGCTATGCCCTTACTTTCACACGATCTATACTACCAGCAAGTTGGTGGGGTGGAGAGTCTAGGGCGTTTGCTTTGACTGACGTTTTGGCTCGTCCCATTGGAGAGGGTGATGGCGTCGATGGCCCGTCAATACCTGAGCTCGTATATGTTTTGTACGAGGGAATGTTTGCTTCCTTCACGTAAGCTATATATATGTTGGGTCTCTATGGTTATTACATATGGCTGACAGTAGAAGTGCTGCTTTAGTTTGTGGCGGAACCATGCACAGAGTTCGTCCAGCTCGGTTTCTCATTTTCATCAGCATATGGTCTTTAGTAGTCTACGACCCTGTTGCGAGATGGTCCTGGGACCCAGATGGCTGGTCAAATAAACATGGAACTATGGACTTCGCTGGTGGTACGCCAGTGCATATCGTTTCAGGTACTACGGTAGCTGCTTTCGCCATTTTCTGCTCGATTGAGAGGCGGAACAATTTCAAAGATTTTGTCCAGGCTGTGAAGAAGTTTATCAAAAAGCTTTCCAAGAGAATCGCCCGACCTTGGGTTGACATATGGCGCACACTGGTGATGTGCGTTGCGTGTTGTTTGGGGAAGCAGCCTGAAGATCCAGGCTCGCACTCAGATGAGGCAGAAGAGGAGGAGGAGGAGGAGGAACGGGGGGTGCCTTTCGAGCCCTACAACTTGAATTATCTGGTTCTTGGAACTGCTCTCCTTTGGTTCGGCTGGGCAGGATTTAATGGAGGGTCGGCCCTAGGAGGAAATCTTCGAGCCGTCTCAGCCTGGACGTCGACACACGTAGCGGCATGTACTGGTGGTACTGTGGGAATTTTGGTGATCTGGTACTCAAAGACTTTCGCTTGGCTGAATGAGGAATCTCGCCCTGAGCAAGCATATGACAATCTTACTGTCATATACTTTTGTGATGGTGCGATTGCAGGACTTGTGGCTATTACTCCTGCATCTGGATATGTAACTATGCTCATTTCTACTAGGTACGAACAAGGCTAACTTTCCAGGTCCCTGTTTGGAGCGCTGCCATTTTCGGTGCTACATCAGCCTTGTTTGTCCTATGGCTGAAGAAACAATCTTCTATCCTCCTCAGAGAAGACCCGCTACAGGTTTTCGCTGTCCACGCAGGAGGTGGTTTTATTGGGATGCTTCTTACTGGTCTCTTAGCTAGGTATGTCAACTCTGTCCGATTGGCTAGCAAGTTCTAACATCGAACGGCAGTGGCACTACAATTGGTCTCGATGGTCACTCAAAGATGCCGCACCCTGAATACACAAAAGGACAGCGTTTTGGGTATGCCCCTCAGTAAGAAATTTCGCCTCCTGAGTTTCGCTAACGGTGATGATGAAGCTACCAGCTGCTAGATGCCTCCGCAGGCATTGGCTACACTTTCTTTGCTACTCTGGCGATTCTATATTTCATGAAACTTGTTGTCTATATTTTTAGGCACTACTTTACGTCTCACCATACGGGATGGTGGGCTGCGACTGATTTCGACGATCACTACTTTCTCAAAGACGAATTTCGGGCCACCGAACTACAAGAATGGATAAGATCGAGTCCTACCAACGATCCTCGCCCATCTCCTCTCAGCCAAGGATCGCAACCTCTGTCGCGCCAACACCTCACTCCTGTCCAGGCATCACCTGGACTCGTACAACCAACACCATGATCGTCTACTCTACAATATTCCATCTTCTGACTGTCTATCATTCACACACAGCTCCCTTTACTTTTCGCTCCTACAAGATAAAGAGGTGGTAAAATTCGTCTCTACTTACTGAGATATCACTTCTTGCTAATGGTCAATACGACGATGAGAGACAAACTTATACGTGGGAACATCTTTTGAAGAATGCCGAATTATTAGGCCAACAACTTCAACCACGGGTAGTTTGACGATCTAGATGTAAGGGTTCTGTTATGGAGAAAGGCATGTGCTGGGGGAGTTGTGTGAAAGGGAACCATTATATCCAAGAAAAGTACTAGTTACACAGAACTGTGTTCGCAAAGTTTCGTTACAGTTTTTGTTCTCCTTTTTGAATGATCCGAACAGATAATTTGCGTAGTTTTGAGGTTTTAGTAGATTGCTAACGACAGTATTCCACAATGCACACATTATGAACTTCTTAGTTATAGAATTCTCTCTGGGAGATCCCCAACTGTTATTCCACCTTCTGTATCTTCACAAGCCTTCGAGCCCGGATTTGAGCCTCACTGGGCTTTGAACGGAACACCGGGGATCGTAACTTGGAGCCTACCGCTCTCGGTTAGTTTCCGGTGCGATTGGTACCGATGCCTAATATTGACTCATGATGTGTCGCCCAACCATTCGCCCTAATCTCAGCCCTCTTTGCGGCTACCAATTATGAGGAGTGTCCCACCCCCCACTCTCCACATTTGTTTCACATGCAGTGGGCATTGCATAGGCAGGTTTTTGAGCACACTCTGGTGACTCTTTTCGAACTAGCTTACTTACCCTCGGCGAATGTTAATGATCATGGCTCGTTATATCTTAATGGGGCCGTAGACACCCCCCGGAGAGACGTTTAAACTTCAAACATCGAACATTATTGCTCTATTCGTTCCTTGCTATAGCGTGGTCTAGCTATTACTCTCTTTTAATTAAGCATCTATAGCGTAGACTATGGCTGCTCTCGAAATGGCAGTCTCAACGGCAATAGAAGTATATTATCCGTCTAAGCAACTTGTGGTACTCCCCTTGAAAAGACTTGAATAGCTGACGCTTTACAATCTAGTTAAAGTGCACATGGTGCCGAGAGCCCGTTTCTTTCTATGGCACTTCCAAACATGCAAGGAAGTGTACAGGATGCTTAACGACAAAACTTTATTGTTCGTCTTGTGACACAGACAACTGCTCAAAACCAGTTTGCGGGGAGCATCCCACGTGCTGGAAACAACATGTAACCGGACTTCCTCCACACGAGAGAGCAGGCCACCAAATGGCCAACCCCTTTCCCTCGTTGTTTGTGGAAGCAGTGATGCATTCAGAGAGCAATGAGCAAACATTGCAACGTCTTCACGAGAAAGATAAATTGGCCCGTTGGTTCTCAGTGAAGATGGACGAGGAATGCCCTGAGCTTTGGCTATATGATCGATTCATTCGACTCTGTGATCCTGGGAGAACAGGAAACCGAGATACAGAGAACCACTACCCGACTTTTGTCTCCTTCATTGGGAACACTTCTGCCGGAAAATCAACGATTGTCAGGGCTATGCTTTTACTTGGGCTTCTTAGCTCTTCGGGAGAAATGAGCAACGACTCAGTAGCCAAAAGTCTGGATCTGGTCAGGGAAGCTAAGGAAGGAGACCGTTACATGCCCGTACCAAGATCTGGAAATACCCAACACATGACAGACCCGACAACCTTTGGAGTGCATCTATATCCAGATGAAGACCCCGCGACAGGGTTGGTAGGACCCTGTGTTGGTCCAAATGCCCCACAAGCAATATCTTCGCAAGTAGCCCGGTTTCCATTGCTCTTTGCTGATTGTGAAGGGTTCGGGGCTGGTACCGCGACCACCAACGCCATGAGACTCACCGAACGGCAAGAAGAGGATGAAAGCGCTGAAGCGGGCAAACCTGGAATTATCAAGCTCCCGATCATCGCTCCTTGTTACAGCAAGGACAGCAAGAACGGAATTGACTTATTCTACGCTCGGATATTGTACGCCATTAGCGATGTTGTCGTCTTCGTCACCAAGAGCGACCAAACAATCAAGGTGGATCTCATTCGAGTTTTGGAATGGGCGTCTACCGCAGTGAGGAAGTCATATAACCAGCAATCACGGAAAACACTCATCATTGTCCGGAACATGGAGCGAGCATCTTCGGAGTCGGAATACAGTACGGAAACGCTAGAGAGACTCTACCTTCGCAGTTTCGGGGACCAAAAGCTTTGGGACGACTCTCCTGTCTTGAAGAGTTTCGTCGAGGAACACAATCTCTTAGTGCGCCCCGAATTGGTTATCCAGGATAATGACCAACTCTACGATGCCTTATTCCAGAAGATCGAGTGCTGTTACATTCCAGATAAGGGTCTCCATAGCGTCGCTCCAGAACGTGCCCAGGAGGTATTCAACCACTTCAAAGCGCTCCGGCAACAAATCACGATTGCGGCAGAGGAAGAGCAGAGGTTGAGATCCCGTGAATTTGCTCAATACAACGTACCCACATTAAGTCACATTCTGACCCAGGTCTTCGAGCACTTCAGAACATCGGAAGATCCATTGAATTTCTACCTTGCCGCACGGCGCGATAATCCAACGCCACGGAATATATCGCAACACATAGCGAACTTCTTGAGACTTGCTTTGGAACACACAGAAGAGACTACAGTCGTAATCGAAGACATGATTGTGGATGCCGCTTCATTAATGTTCCTTCTTTATGTCCGACGGAGTCACTCAGATCGTGAGTTTATCATTTCACCTCATTTTCCATTCAAGTCTGACCTTCAAAGCATCCGCCTTGAACCCCTCAGATATGTTCGAACATGATTTGGGCCCCTCTTGGTCGAGCGGCGTCGACATGTACCTATCCGAATACGAGAAGTGTACGTTTAGATTCTCTACTAGAGATGGAGGTTCAGTTCACTGCACAGTGCGAGGAAGATCATGTCACAAAAATCACATCTGCTCCCTCGATCCAGGAACAACCGAGTCTACAAAGACGATAGAAATCAAGGGAGATTTTGAATACCGACGCTCTTGGAGCGATGCAAATAAGGAAGAGTGGCTCCGCAATATCAAGAGGAAATTCAAGGAGATGTACAATTCTGTATTTGGCAGCCGACCAGAGTCGCCCCCTAAAAATTCCAAGCGTATCCTGGAGCTCCGACAGAACGTTCACAGGAAACACAATTCTGTATGGAATAAATTGCGAAGCAACAAGACATGTCTGTCATGTCTGCAGTTAGTCTCGGATCACGTGTTGCCTTGCGGTCATTCTTACTGTCCGCGCTGTGTCCAGGAAATTGGGCAACCTTCACGCTCTTTCGAGTGTGCTTTCGATATGTCAGCTTGCACACTCTGTGGAACTCATACCCACAACGGTTCTCACCAAATACAACTTAAACCAAGATGTGCTGGAGCCAGAGTTCTTACTCTTGATGGGGGCGGGATCAGAGGTATTGTAGAACTTGCATTGCTTCGGAGTCTTGAGAAAGAGGTTGGTTTGGGAATTCCAATCCGTGAACTGTTTGATCTCATAGTTGGGACAAGCACAGGTGCGTTATAAATATCATCAGGTTAGGACCTGTACACCGACTTACTTCGTTAGGTGGAATTATTGCCCTTGCTCTTGTGATGTCGAGCGACCCGATAGATGCCATGATCAAATTCTTCGAGCAAGCAGCACACGCCACTTTTGGAAGATCAAGAACCTTCTCGAATAGAATGACCCGAGCTTTGTTGATTCTAGGGAGGTACGAAAGCGAGTATTCGGCAGCTCCTCTAGCCAGCGAACTCTCCACGTTCTTCGGAGAGGCTAGCTTATTCGCACCCGCGAGATCGAGAAACTTTCAAAGTACAACTCGTGTTGCAGTGACCACTGCGCGAGATGAAGGAGGAACAGAATGCATCATCGCAAATTACAATCGACCACTAGGCAACTGGACAAGATTCGAGCGAGAAGATGACGCAGAAAAAGACATGAAGGTTTGGGAGGCAGGTCTTGCAACTTCGGCTGCCCCCTTCTATCTTCCGCCTTTCCGGAAGCAAAACGCAGACTACATCGACGGAGCAGTCTTTGCAAACTGTCCAGCAAAAGTGGCAATTGAAGAAGTGGGCAAGCTCTGGCCAAACGAGGGAACCTCACTTGACATCCTTCTCTCCCTGGGAACTGGCCACCAGACAAAGAAAAAGCCAAAAATCCCGAAGGCAATAAGATACGGCGTCTTTATTCCCATCCTTCATATGTTTGAGCGCCAGATGGACACGGAGAGGATCTGGGCCGAGCTTGTACGTAGCAGCAATGGCAATGTGGAAGCCAGACTCCATCGTCTGAACCCCGATATCCAGGGGCAAGCTGGGGACTACGTAGACATAAATCATCACAAAGAGCTCGAGCACTTGTTGGACTCTGTGGATGAATGGGCCAAAACCACTGGAGCTGCTCGCATCGAACAGATCAGCCACGTCCTGATAGCCAACCTCTTCTTCTTCGAACCAGATCCGGAGAACGTCCCGAATGATGGCATCCTTCTGTGTGGCTCGGTGAGATGCCGCCTTCAGCACGAGAGCCAAGCGGTGCACGTTCTGTTAGAAAAAAAGGTTGCAGGATTTTGGCACGCCACGGTCACAAAAGCAGAAGTTCCTGAGATACAAGCGCTGACGAATGGTCGTTGGAGGTCCATCAGAGATGTTTCTGGAGGCAGTAGTCGACCATCAAAAATGGTTGTTGAGGAGGGCAATACGGAGAAGTTTCGACTGAACTTTCAAATCTCGCCGCAAGGGGGTAGTGCTTCGTATCAAGTGTTGGCGGTGCAGCTTGTTGGATCACCGGACAAAATTCCGATCAGTGGCTTTCCTGCTACCTTGGAGGAATTGAATCAAAGGTCAAAGGCCGAATGGCTTCAGTAGTATTAAGAATTTTTAATTTTTAATTTTAACGTCGCTTTAGTAAGAAAATCATATAATTTTAAGCACTATTCGGATAGGAATAAGTAATAGTAATTAGCTTAAAATGTATATTTTATTATAATTAATAATATAAATATTAAAATATAATTAAATATATAAGTAATATTTTTTTTTAGTAAAAGTTATAATTATTATTTTTTAAAAGTAAACTTATTTTAATATTAATATTAATTATATATAAAAACTTAATTTATATATAATATAATATATATAACTAATATTATTTCAATATTTCAATAATCTATAATATATATAATATAGTAGTAGATTTAAGGAAAGGCCTAAGTCTTATACTTAATATATAATATACCTTATTTTAATTATATTTAATTATTGTCTTACCTTCTTCTCTCTTAACTTCTTTAAAATATACTCTTTCTCTAGTCTCGAGTTCTTAATTTTAAAGTATTTTTTTAAATCGTATTTTTAATAACACTTTATTATTTAATCTTATATAAAAGAAAATATTAAAGATAAAACTATAAGTTTAAAGAATATTAAAAGTAAAAAAGTATTATAAAAATAAAGTATATATTTCTTTTTCTTTTTTATTTATATAACTTATTATATTAATATTTTTTAATTAATAAAGATATATTATTAAATTAGCTTATTAAAATATGAACTTTTTTATAACTTTATTTTTACTTTTAAATTATATAATTATAAATAATATACTTTCAAAATCTAAGAAGATTTAAACTAATATAATAATAGACCTATTTAATATATTGCCGCCTTTACTCCTCCTATAAGTCCTAAAGGTTAGCCTTAACTTGTAATTATTATATAGCTTACAATGCGCCTCGGCTACTATAGACCGCATTTTGCATGAGAGTAGTATCGCTACTAAGGTCATCGAAGGCATTCTATCCTTAGGATCTACTCTTGTAGTTAGACTTAATTATATCCATCTTTAGTACTCTTGCATGCACCCTCTAATTTAGTACAAACTTATAAAACCAGCCAGTCACTCGCAAGCGACTGCAAAATATCGTAGCGGGCTGTGTAGGCCACTCGCGCGGGTTTAAGTTGCGATTAAAGATCTTACTATCTTTAGAGCTACGACATGATAAACGCAATTTTATATGCTCCAAGGTACGAGTAGGTAAGTCTGAAATCAGACACCCCGTTCTCAGCCTTCTATATCCTCGATCCTCGATCTCGATCTCATCCGAGGCTCAACTACTCGATTCACCTGCCCGAACCTCGTCCAAAGAGACCGGCGGCTGAGATTTAGGGAGCAGCTTTTGCAAGTCCGCGTGCTCGAATCTCTGCATTCTCGATTGGTGAGTGTTGTCAAAAAGCGGCAACGACAAATCCGGTTCTGAGAACCAAGGAACCAATTATGAAACCCCGGATATGAGTCTGGCCCACCGCTCTGTGAATAAAGTCACGTGCTATAATATAAAATACTGATAATATATATTGAATTAAGGGATTGTTAACCACATATAACTATAGACTAAGGAGAATTGGGCTGTCTCAGTAGTCCAGAATTACTCCAGCCTCAAAGACTCAAAGTTTATTAGATCTAAGGGGTGAAATCGTAGTCTTTACATAATGCATAGACGAGAACGCGATTCTCAGTTCTTGGTTCTTGTTTTACAAGTGTCAGCATTTATTATTCGTGAGTCAAGTCAAGTTCCTGGACCTAAGTTATGATGTTTTTAATATATTACTGCTCTTCTACTGTGAGAATTGATTTAGTCCTTAACTTCTGCCTTCTCCTAACTTTTTCCTTCTCCTAAATTATTCTTTTGAAAAATTATTTCATCTCCTTAGGAATGGCTTCTAAAGTAAAAGAGAAAAGCACTATAAGCTAGCTAAGCCCTATAGTTCGATATTCGATTCTCGGAAGTATTTAGAGAATATTCTTATTCTCTAAAGTACTTTGTATGCAATCTTGTATTCTTTTACTGTTTGAAACTTAAGCGGTAGTAGAAAATACAGCTATGAAAAGGACAATATCATCTTCTGGCTACTTCCCAAATACCTCTCTGAAATATCGTTGGTCAATAGAGCTCAATGGCTTGCTTGTCAATATCCTCCTCTGCCACTTCCACTAAAGCACGAATGTGCAACTTTCCAATCCCAATGCGGCCGTACTTGTTGCTGAGCCGGCCCGCGGAAACACTTTCAAGCATCAAAACATTGTACAGACACCAGCAAAGGCTTGGATCATATGCCTTGGGATCGAACCACTCTCCTGCACCCGCAATGGCCATATTCGCGGCATTAATCGCCGGTGAGCCAGGTTTGCCACTGTAAGCCGCACGCTCTGCATCCCAGGCTGGATCTTCCCTACCTTCCTTCAGGGTTGTTTGAGATATTATGAGCAGGATGCATTGGCGAGGTATCTCGGAGAAGAACTTTGAACCTGCTCCATCCAAAATGATTGTCCCAGCATGAGCTGCACGCTTTCCGAGAACTTGAAGGTATCTCTGGTCGTTGGGGTGATTCTTTGAAGACACAACCTGGAATCTAGCAACATCTCCACTGATATGTAGGCAGCAAGTATCTCGATTGATAGGTATTGGGTTATGGAAGAAAGGTTCCATCGGGTGACAGAACCAATGATGGCGATCTCCTCCTTTTTGCGTATAACAGATCTGACCGTCTATAAGGACTTGTCGTAACCATCCCTCTCGCCCCGTCCACTCAGCCGATGGTGGAGCGAAATTCTCATCAGGTAGCTTTCTCAGCTTATTCAGAGGATCCAACCATTCAACTTTCGAAATCGTGCGCTCGGATAAATTCTTAATCTCGAGAAATTCAACAGGGCCAATCCATCCCATCCATGACCAGGAAGGGAAGATGCAACGCTTCCTTGGTGCAGAATTAGGAGGTAGGGCTGGCCGGCCAAACCTGCCAGAGATACGTGCTTTCAATGCCTTGGCTCTGCTGAGGAAGCCATCAGAATTTGGGAGCGAGCCTTGAGAATTTAGCTTGTCTTCGTCAGCGAAGGACTGGATATCAGATTCCTCCTCCACAATTGAACCGATTCGCTGCTCTCCTTTCATAATGACCCTTCGGGACCTATCTCCAGGTGGCATAGGACCTAGTTGTCTGGGTGTTCTTTGAAGAAGCCTTTGAGCGAATGACGAGGTAGGCCAATCTTCCGTAGCGGTTTTAACTACCTCCACAGAGCTAGAAAGTGGCGATCGTCGTTTAAGTGCCTGTTTGGATGTCCATAATAGTCCTAGAGCAAGTCCTGAAATGGGAATCCCAAAGACGACCTCGGAGCTGCCAAACAAGATATGGACAAGCTTGTTAATACCCCCGAAGGCATTTTCAATATCAGAAACAAAGGAGAGTTGTCGACTAGAATATTCCTTGACCATCTGAGCGTAGACGTTGATGTTGACTTTTTCCCTTAGTTCGATTCTATAAGCCTCGTTTCTTGTAGCGTCACCAGAATTCAAGTACCGTACGTGCGTGGGATCGTGAGGGTTGAGACCACTATCAGCTTGGGCTCTGCCGTGGTCACATTGAAAGTAGAGCTGATCTTTAGTAAAGATAACTAGACGACGTGAGAGCAGCCGCTCTTGATAAGTCCATGCCCTCGTATTCCAGTGTGATAAATCAACAGACTGTTCAAAACTCGGCGACATATTCGCCAACGTCAACCCCTGTATGACCTTCAGGCCCTGTCGAAAGCGGAACTTTTCAGCGCTGAACCCTGGAAGTCCAACATCGGCATGATCCCCAGCAGCAGCAACAATAGTCAAGACCGCTCCTCGGTAGATGGCTTCCATTCCCTAACCAGCATGTTAGCTTCAAGTTTTCGTCCATGTTTTGAAAATCGAACGCTGGCTTCAGAGCTAGCCAGAGAGCTGAACTCTGATCGCCGCTCCAGAGGCACGCTCTAGGAGCTTGGCTCTTTAAAAATTTGTAAGATCAGAGGGGACACTGTAACGAACCTTTAATTGGTTGTGCTTGTCCTCGCTATCCTGAGTGATACACATTGAATCAATCCAGAGATATCTCTCCCCGAGCTCTCGACATAATTCAATGGCATCGCATATTGTCTTAGGAAATTGTCCAAGCTCAATACTACCTTCTTGCTCAAAGAGAGCCTCGGATCTTCTTGTGAGCAATGACAAATTCATTCCTCCCCAAACATAGCTTAGCGCCAGATAGCGACAGCCTTTTGGAGCTTTGACAATGCGGCGACGGTGCACATCGATGACTTTAGAGTAGAGCTGAAGTTTTTCGTGAATATTTACCCGAGATGATTCTTCCTCATTTAGTGGCACGTTATGCTGACACTCTTCGCAAGAGTCCAGCCATTTGAGTAAGCGCCAAAACTCATTGTCTTTTGGGTTCGCAACCGGTGATTGCGGCAAGACGTGGATCGTGAATATCGAAAAGCAAGCCCACGTAGCCGTTCCTTCTCTTGTCGATACTTCTAGTTGAATGATAGCTGGTCCTTGTCTAACCTGATAGTTTCTCAGAATAATCTTACCGTTACTAGTTATCGCGAAATTGTCCAGCCACAGGTCAACCTCCTTGTGGCGAAGTGCCTGAGTCGTAGCATTGGGTGAAATCGTTTGCCAGACTAGCCTACAGAAGCTGCAACGGCTCTCCTTGCGTTCGATATCTTTCATTCCTCCAAGCCTGATACCGAGAGTGAGATAAACCTCTTTTCCCTTCCATCTGATCGCGGTCTCGTTGAGAATGATACGGAAAAGGGCGGTGAAGTCCAATTGATTGCAATTATCGCACAGCCTATGGTCCGGATTTAATATTCGATTTGCTCTTATCTTCTCCTGGTTCACAAGCCACGGATAGTCCTCTGGCTCCGTACTAGATCCCCAGGGGTTGGGTGACTCAAAAGTCCAGCCATATTGCCCAGCACTCTCGATGATTGGCATATTCGATTCGATAGGCTGAAAGGTGATGATCGGCAACAATAGATAGATTCCGAGTTGGATTATAGGGAGTCTTATTTGTGATACTGGGTTTTGAATGAGGTTGCGATGCACAGGGCAGTGCCCTGTTGAAATTAGGGGCCTGAGGCCCCCAATAGGCTTAGTAAGCCCTGGAACCGAACGCCATGGGGCTGTGTACTAGCTTAATACCCTGTCCAGCTGGAATACCCTGTATAGCTGGAATCGGTTCAGCTGGTATAGGGATTTAGTGCATGTGATTTAGGGGGTTCAGGGCTATATATACGGGCTACTTACCACTGTAGAACAGTAGTCAATTCAGTATCGTTTACTTGGTTTACATTGCAAGCACGTGACCCTAGCTTTATTACTTAGCTAGTTCAAGATGCCCAAGGTCGACACCCGGCTCAGCTGACTTGCAGGGAAGGATTTGATTGGTTGGTTGTATCTAGAAAGCCTCTTGCTCGTCGACGAGACTTTTCCGTTCTGCGCGCGTACAGTACCCGTTCAGCTCAGCTGCGCACTTTTGTTGACATGGCAAGAGGCCATTTCTGTGTCGCCTTTGCATTTCCGCGATTTTCGATCTCGGCTCAGCCTTAGTTACTCCGGTCCACGTGCCCAGCTGGGAGGCGCCATCGGCCGAAATTTAGGTAACGGGTCTTTTCCAGGTCCACGTGCCCAATTCTGCGTTCTCGATTGGCAAACGTTTGTAAAAAGCGGCAACGAGAAAATCCGAATTTGATATTTGGCATAGATGATGAAATAATCAATTGACTGGTACATACGACCACAGACTGAGGAGAATTGGGCATCCCGTCCGCTCTGCCATACACAAGCCTCAGATCGGCAGATTAGTAGTTGGGTGGGTGACCACCAGCGAATACCTGCTGTTGTATGTTTTTGCTTAAGCCCTATTTTTGCCCCATTTCTCAACATCCTGCTCCGCGAGGAGAGAGGAGCAGTACCAAACGTGCTTTGATGACCTTCGTGAGCTTTGGTTTCCTTCTTTCCGTCAATCTATTTTTGCTCCACTTTTTCCCCGCCACCCCGAAACTTCTCGTCTGCTTCCCTTCCATAATCGTGCGTCAGGACTTGCACTAAATCCCCTACGTCCCTGCGGGTTTAGTGCGTATCAGCGATACGGTCAAAAATCAGCGATACGGTCATTTTTTTTACTATTATATCGATTTTAATTAATTAAATATTAATACCATGGCCAAATTCGACCCAGAAGAAGAGAAAAGGATGGCCCAGGCCTCCGATTTCTATACCAGGAACCTATACGTCAAAAAATCTACGATTGCGTATTAATTCAGGGTCAAATTACGCCTCTGGAAAGCGCATTTGGCTGGCCGCATACCACAAAACACTAAAGGGGGCCTCAACAAGGTCCTTAATCCTAATCAGGAGGAGGCCCTAAAGCAATTTATCGATTTTATAATCTATTTAGGCCATAGAGCTAATCTCAAGATAGTATAGGCGGCGGCTAATAAGATCCTTGGGGACAGCGCTTCCACCTACCAAGTAAACCGCCTATAGGTATAACGATGGTTCAAACGGAATAAATCATGGTTTAAAACCCTTTGCGCAAAGATACTAGTATAAGAGCGGAAGGCGGTATATTGAAAGGAGGATCTGGAAGAGCATTTTACGGAGTATTATGGGATATTAGAGAAATATGGGATCTACTTTGAAGACGTATGGAATATGGATGAAACGAGCTTTTATATCGGCGTTTTGAATAGAAAGATCATTATTATATACCTTAATACGAAAGCTATCTATTTGGCAGATCCCGATAATCGAGAATCACTTACTGTAATCGAAACTATATCCGCTAGAGGGCGAAGCAATTATACTATTCCTTATTTTAAAGGGGGAGATCCTAGTAGAGGCATACTTTAATAATGATCTGGATACCGAATTAGTCTTTGCTACGAGCTCTACTAGGTATATAAACGATGCTCTAAGCCTGAAATATATCAAGTACTTCCATAATCAGATATATCGACATATATAAGGCAAATAGAGGATATTGATTTTTGACGGGTATAGCTTCTATACTTTAGACAAGTTCTTATATTATTACTAGTCCTATAAGATCGTCCCCTTTTAACTACTACCATATAGTACACATCTCCTTTAACCGCTCGATATTGGCCTCTTTCAACCTCTCAAGTACTAGTATTAAATCAGTATTTATGATAAGATTTAGTATAGTAATATTATTTATACCAAGCTTGATTTTCTAGGGGTATACCAGATAGTTTATAGGAGGATATTCAAGTATAGGACTATTATTAGTGCCTTTACCAAAGCGGGCCTATTAGGACCTAATATAATACGGTATACATACGAGAAGCTAGCTTAATTCGAACCAAAAGAAGGTTTGTTAATTAGTAATTTATATAGTAATATAGGCTAATTTTATAGTAGACAAGCAAATCGAGCCTCTATCCCTGCGAACCCCTCCATTATTAAAACCCTTCCAAAACCCCCCTACCTCTGCAAATCGTACGGTATATAATACCTATATATATTAATATTTGGACGATTATTTTATTCTTGTAAAGGATAACGAGGAATACGCTCTTATACCAAGTTTTTGGAGATCTTGGAGGGTATACTAGAAGTTGACTGAGCCTAAGCTAATTAAGGCTGGGCTAATTATGGAAAGAGAGCTTGCAAGGGAGAAGGCAGTACTCCAGGAATAGTATAATAAGCTAGATAAGGAGGGCAGGAAGTATGTATAAAAGTATGGAGTTATATCCAAGGGTTCGGCTATATATTAAATCGCATATTACAGAGAGTCTCTCTTTACTCCTGAAGAGATAGATACTAATACCTACCTAAATCGCCGAATCAGGGAGACTAATACCTATATTACAAAGCATATTACTGGTAAGCTTCTATACAGGAGACGTACTCGGGGGGAAATAGCTCCGTACGATTTAGGGAAGCCTTTTGGCTATAGGGATAAACCACTATTTGTTAAATATGGTGAAACTGGTCTAAAGGCTTACTACCAAAAATTAATAGCAAAATGGGCGGAATAGAGGCAAATCGATTGCAAGATAGAGCTCTTTCATGCGAATAAGATAGATTTTAGGCTAGCTTCTCCCGGATACTAGGAGAAATGGGTTGGTGAGTTTGGTGATATGCGGGTAGAAATGCTTGCTAGGAAGCTTGGTTTTGTTAGACTACTACCCCCTCCCCCTTCATTTTATGATAATGGCTTTGGTCATATAGTCAGATTGGAAGCTAGTGGAGAGGAGACTATTATTGGGTATACGATTTAGGATGTGGTTGTTCTGTAATTAATTGATTTCTAAGTTAGTAGTATTTTGGGGGGGGTCGCCGGTGAGGTGAAGTGTATAATATTTCCACCATTTTTTACTATATGCATATGTAATGTGAAAGTAAGAGAATTTGATTTATTAAATATAGTATGAACTCCATATAAACTGTAAAATATTTTTCTCTGATTTTCACTAAAATTAGGAAAATTGGTATTCTAAAAAAATGACCGTATCGCTGATTTTTGACCGTATCGCTGATACGCACTAAACCCGCAGGGACGCAGGGGCTTTAGTACTAGTCTCGACGCACGATTAAGCTATTTTAATATATTCTCTATAAAATAGTTAATAATAATCTTTAGAAGCTATTTAGATATAATTTTAAGAACTTTATTTATTAAGGGAACTTTAATAAATTCGTGGTAAGGTGAAGTGTGTAATATTTCCACCATTTTTTACTATATGTATATGCAATGTGAAAGTAAGAGAATTTGATTTATTAAATACAGTGTGAACTCTATATAAACTGTAAAATATTTTTCTCTGATTTTCACTAAAATTAGGAAAATTGGTATTCTAAAAAAATGACCGTATCGCTGATTTTTGACCGTATCGCTGATACGCACTAAACCCGCAGGGACGCAGGGGCTTTAGTGCTAGTCTCGACGCACGATTAGTCTTAATCTTGGACTTTTCACGTGATATCGACCTTACCCCTATTTATGCGACAACCGAAACTCCTTCACAACCACAGAGACCGATGGTGTACCACCAACTGAGGCTGTATCGCATGAAGTTTCACTAGTAAACGCTGAATCAGGAAAGTTCTTAGTAAATTCTAGATCGAGGGCTTTGAAATGATCGGTCCAGCAACTGATACATTCTCCTTTTCCTGCCTCGATTTGAATCAATAGCACGCCTCAGCTTAATCTTCCCATAGTCCAGGCTACCAGGTTTCATTTTGGAGAGAAGCTCCGTCCGCTAGCATCTCAGTCACGGCCCACGAGTAGAAAGCCACAATGCGGCGCTTCGGCTGTCACAGTGACGAGTACCATAATTGCTCGCAGTTTAACAAATTTTTGCTCATTCTCCGATATCTCCAAGGCCAGCGAAGACGGACCTCTCTGCCTGTACGGGGCGCTGGCTACGAACTGTCGACACTTTTAACAAGTATTCGACTTAGCTGAAGAGTGGACGCAGTCACCGAGGTGACTAGTTAAGGTGCTATAGCTTGCGAAGCTATATACGTTATCCTCCTTGTATCGACACAACTACGAGGTTAAATAGCCACTGTAACGTGGCCTTCTGCCCGTAGCTCGAACCTTTTTACGCTTTTACAACTGGCTACTTTCCAAACGACGACTACGAGGGTACAAGGGATATAGCATTTGAGTACTCGGGGGAGGAGGGGAGGTAGACGCTCAAGTTAGACGATCGGGCTCCCGCAATAGCCTCTTGCGACAGGTCCTTCGTCCTTAATCGATCGGGTCAAACGAGTAGAGGATACCTTGCAGATATAACCCGAGGATACCGGCTGCGAGTACTACTACGTTATATCTTCTTGGGGAGGGTACAAGTCGGGAGGGGAGTAGACGGGCGGGAATCTATTAGAATTGGTATCGAGCGTAGGGCTGACTCCTAACCAGCCGTAGAGAGTCCTATAATGAGAGCTGGCAATAGTACTACATAACTTGAAATGCTTTCAAAGGTCTATAGGGGCACTGTAATACCGCGGGATTAGGGACCCGGGATTACTTGTAATGGGGGGTCTTTTTCCCCTTGTGGTTTTGATACCTGTTACAAGTAGTACTCTATTTGTAATTCCTATATGCTTAGCACGTCCCCATACCCCACGGGAGGTCGGCTCACGCCCACGGACATAAATAACTATCAAATCAAATCAAATCAAATCCGATATCTCCAAGCTTTCGTGTTTAATCTACAGTAAACCAAACTCCGCCACGTCGCTGCGTGTTGTGTATCTCCATTTCACCTCCCCTAATTCACTCGCAGACCACCCAAAAACTCGAGAAAGTCAAAGCTTCGCCGCATTGCATTGACCAAAGATGGTCCACCCTAGAGAATCCGGGAGCGCCATGCCAATAATTCCGGATCTGGTGTGAGCCGTTGGCGGTCCAGTTCTGTGGCCAATCGGCTTCCTATTTTCCGTGGACGAGCACCACAAATAATACAGCCCTGCTTCCTTTCCACGAGACTTCCAAATTCAACCCATGGATATGATCTCAAGCCAGCCCAAATCCAATCATCAAACCCATAAACGTTATCAAACACGGGTTGTTTATAGTCCGTCATATCTTGACAATATTCGTCCTGTTTCTTGCATTTTTAATGACGATACTCATGAAAGAACATTTTCTCGCCTTCCTTGCATTGAGAATGGATTGAACCATGAGACCGTTTTGGCTTTTTCGTGATGCTGCGACGCAATTCTTGGACACCTGGCTCCTGTACTCATCCTCAGGACTTCCTTTGAGCTTGACAGTCCCCCTGGAGCATGATTTTATTGATTGCAAAAGGGTCAAAAATGCCGAGAGCGTTGAAGTGTCTGGTCGATCCTTGGTAACATTGCATCGTACGTCGTAACATTAACAAGATGGCCAGGCGCATTTCTCTTAGCTCTTAGACGTATATCTGCGTCCTCTGCATTCATGAGATGGGCACAAAAGTCTAGAAAAATATAGAAAGCTTACCTCTCAATCTGAGATCGAGAAATATCTAATCAATCGCTTCTTGGAATCCTGGTCTCGAGGTGTGTGAACCGCTGATGCTCGCTTGAGTCGAGACATCTCGTCGCATTGCCACCTTGGTGACAAGAAGAAATATGGAAAAATGCCGCCGCGACTCGAGAAGATTATCCCCCAAATGATTCATGTGGGAAATCGCCACTCGAGTCGCTCTTGCATTCACCACCACTCAGTGACGCAAGGTCAAAAATGCCGAAAGAGTCTCTCCAACTTGACGGCACCTTCCTTCAACGCAAAAAACAATAAACTACACTCGCAGCTTCCCTTCTTCCACATCTTAATCCCCCAATAAAACTCCCAATGCACTCACCCATCTCTCGCTTTCAATTCCAAGTTCCTTGGCCCGTCACTACAGCATCTCAATTATCAAAAATCACAACATCCACAATCCAAACATCGACTTAGACTGCAGCTATCGCTGCTATCATATCTATCTCACTATGCCCTCGCGTGTTTACAGCACCGACGAATGGATCGCCATCGAAGAGCTACTTCGCATGGCCTCGAACGCACAAACGCCACGCACCGATAGCGCAGAAGTTCAGCGTTGGAAAGGATTGTTCGAGTATGTACTGGTACTTCTTCTCTAAATGACCCACACACCCTTGTGCATTTATCTTCAGAGTTCACTCCCAGCTGACTAAAAGACCAGGTACAGCCACTTTGAAGCCATCTACCTCCTCCAGGAGTTCCTCAATGACGTTAACCGATACCGTATGGCAGACTCCGAGTATGAGCTCATGGCTGCCGTTCTCGCCGCGAACGGCCACTCTCGCCTTTCCTGGGAGCATCTCAATAGTCTCAAGCACATGCTGGACACGCAAACTAGGCCGACAACAGATCGATGGGGAAATTCTTGGACGTTGCTTAGGTTGGGTGGCTTTTTGACCTTTGTTGAGAGAGTTATGGAGATTGCGAAACTGAAAGTGAAGCCAATATGTGAGCAGATGGTTGGGGGAAATGGGGAGGCTATTATGGTGGCTTGGGTGGATAACTATTCCATGGGGAAGATTCATGAGTGGGTTGACCAAAGAATGGTGCCGGTTCGGGATGCTGCTTCGCGTTTGAAGAAAGCTAAACAGGCTGCGGAGGATTCTAATAATGGGGTTGGAACATCGGTAGACAAACCCACCGCACTGAAGTGATGGTTCCGCACTACAACATAAGATGGAGAAGGAGGAACGATATGTTTACAGAACCTGAACTTTACAGGCAAGAATGATTCCACAATTGTATCCATTCGCCAGAATGGATTGCCACAACCCGATTATCTGTCTTTATTGATCCGTGATATGTGATACCCCAGAGCAGACGACTCGACTCCAAGCTTCTGGAAACTTCCCCAGACTCTCGTACAACGGATGGTAACAGAGTGAAATTCCAACGCAAGATTTGAACAACCTTGTACAGATCTAAGATCCACTATAGTTTCTGTACTGACTCGTGAGTCGTGTCACACCTAACTCCAAGCTCTCGGAAACTTTCCCCAGAGTCTCGTGCCCACGTTGACATCAAAAGAAACGTTCCAGAACATTGAATACACTACCGGCGGCTTGGCTTGGTCAGATATTACTCGAGCTCCCGCTTAAATGCACGGCCCGCTTAAATGCACGCCTAACCAGAAAACTAAAATATTTAATTATAAAATAACCACAAATTATATTTATAGAAAGTAAGTTATTATAGAATTACTAGGTACTCTATTTTTGTACTTTATATTAATTTTGTAATAATTTTATAATTTTATTAATAATATTTATACTTTTTTGAGAAATAAGTAATTTATTAAAAGAATTAATAACTTTTATAATAATTATAAATCTTATAAAATCTTTATATAATTATTCTTAAAATAATTTATATTAAATTTCATAGCTTAAATATAATCTTTAAATGCCTTTTGAAAGAAGAAATATAATTTTAAAGTTTCAAAATTTTCAAAATTTAAGATTTATTTTTATTTTTTAATATAATTTAGAATAATTTAATTTAAAGGAAATCTTTTAATTAAATTTTCTTACTATAATTATAAAAGGAGTTCAAGAACTTAAAAGTATAAAAAATACTTATTATATATATAATTTAAATTTATTATTTAAATTGTTATATATTAATTAAAAATAAAACAAATATTAACTTTTAAATATAGTTCTTGCCTTATAAGAAACTTATATTATTAAAAATTATTAATAAATACTTATTTAATTTAAAAATTATTAAAAAAAACTATAATATTTTAATATATAAAAGGTTAAAAATTAAATAAAAATATTTTTAAGTTTTTTAAACTTTATATAAGTAATATAAGCTACCCTATTTAAGTTTAATTAATAGCTTTTATTTAAAACTATTATTATTAATAATTTTTTTATAATTTTTTAAAAATTAAAAAAATTAAAATTTCAATTACTTAATAATATATAAAATATAAATCTTTTATAAATAATTATATATATTAATATATAAAACTAAAAAAAATTGAAGTTATATTTTTAGATATTTTATTCTTATATAAATTATTTTTTAAAAATATTTTTTCAAGAAAAAAATTATATCTTTTATAAATCTTTAAAATAAAGTACTTATATTTACGATATTATAATTTTTAGGATTATATTATATTGCTCTTACTATTTTTATATATTATATTTCAAGAAGTAAGTTTTTTTATTAATTAATATAAAAGTTATAAAGGTATTAAAAGTATAAGTTTTCGCGATTTTCTATGCAATTCGGCCGTGCATTTAAGCGGGGCGTGCATTTAAGCGGGAGCTCGAGTACCTCTGCGCCAAAATCCGATGAATCGAGCTGAAGATAGTTTCATGGCTTGCATAAGGGGGAATGACATCCACTTTCACATCGGAGAAATATGAAATTGGTGCAAATGATGCCTTGGCACCAGCCAAGACAAGCTGCATTTTCCAGGAGTCAACAGGCTTTTCAGGAAAGACGTCCTTATGTGATCTCAAGATACTAAAGCCAATGGGGAAGCTAAACATCATGGCCTTATGGATACACTGGTATTTTAAGGTTTTGCCTTTGAACCAAGGGTTTGAAGTCGAACCCCTCTCCGCGGTTAAATGTCCTCCCGAAGATCTGGTCAGGGGGTCACAAATACGAGAGAAAGCTTGGACGCACAAATCGCAGGTGCATTGGCGCTAAGCCTGTTCCTGAAGATATTGGTTTTAGCGCTCTGGAGGCACCGTATCAGCACCCCTCGCTTGAAACTACTTACCTCAGAGAATTGGCCAGTGACAACCAGTGACCACCTCCAACGCGCCGCTGAAATCCTTCGAATGAGAGCATGGGAAAGTTACCCCGTTCGGGAGCAGGAAACAGAAGGAAGTCCTCCTACAGTTCTGAGATGCTGTGTCCCTCTTTGATCAGCAGCTGCAGATGAGGTTACCGTTTTTCGTGGTGCTTCTGCGCGTGATAGCAGAGTTGCATATCACGCGATGCTACCTCGACGCGTTGGTGGATCTGCAGCAACACACGATCCTCACCCAGCCCCGGGCCGACCAACGGTCCAGCACACATCGCGTCCGGATTGGGAGTTAACTCATCTGAGACAAGGGATGATCCTCCGATCAGAGGGGCGGCTTCTTTCTCTTTTCTCTCTGGTGTCTTCCTTTAGCGCCTCCGCGTTATGTTGTTCCGCGAGGGTGGCGGTCATCACCACTAAATATAACGCCTCAAGTGCGGATTGATTCCCAATTCAGGATGGAAGTCTTGTCTGTTCACCACATGTTCAAGCAAACGGCTGCCAGAGCGGACGCCCTCGTCCAGATGCCACATGCGCCAACGTTTAGGTCTGGAAACGGCGAGCACTTTCTTTGACCCCAAGGCGGAGCTAGCCATTTCAATATCCAGATCATGATCTATCTTCCCTCATTCCTTTCACCTCGCCGTCGCTGTTAATCTGCCTTGCGAACGTCGCTCATTACCTTGTATCTTTTCTGATACGTCCTGTCTTTCATGTTGGCACCTCTTCAGCACAAACCCCCGCTATCACGACCATCCCTGCAACACTTCAGATTTTCCGGTCTCGAACGTGGTCCGATCCAGTTGAAACGCGACCAAAGGGGCCTACTCTGAGCCCAATCTGTATCTGCAAGACGCAACAGGTTACGATTCACGAAGTTCCTCTGTAGCGAAACATCAAACGGTTGTACAGGCGCCGTACAGACGATTCGAAACAAGCACCACAGACACTGACAGCGGGCACGAACACCGTCCGTGCGGGACTAGAAACACCCTCAGCTCACAATATAACATTGGCAAAACTTCCCAATTTGAGTTTTGATCGTCCTTTTTGATCGTCTGGTGTCGCGGCTTGCATAAACCTTTCGTTCGTTTGTCAACGCTGCGCTGGGCTGCCGACTGGCTCGAGGCCCCGGAATATATATCGTCATTGCATGTGTCGGCATCAATCGGCATAATTTTAATTCATAATGGGGGCTTTCGGTTCGATGGGAACGGCGGCAATATTTGGGTGAGTTGGAAGCATTTGTGCAGTCGAGTATGGTGCTGAAATTCGAAAGGATTGTTTTAGGATGTCTGGTTGGGCTTGCATTTATAGCTGGGCTCATCAAGTTATGTATAAAAAAACAACGGTTGGTCATTCGTGGATTGCGGTAGGATTTCGCTGAATGCTTTCTAGGCTGGAGAAGAATACGAAAATTGCTGAAATGGAGGCTGCGATGAAATCAACAGATAAGGAAAAATTAGTTCGCCGAGAGAAGAAGCTTGGAGAGGGAGATTTGTTTGGCGTGAGAGCACTTGAGCATGGCTATTTCGGTGGTGTTGCGCAGTCGAGACCCAGCTCTCCTACGCCTTCGTACAGATTAGCACCAAATACGGCGTTGGTAGATTGGAGCAAGGCACCGAAGCCTGGATCCTCCTCAAGCAGTCTCGTGGATTATCCTTCGAGCCGGAATGGGAGTGTTTCTTCACTCCCGATGAGCATCAATCTACAGAAACACAAACCTTCGCCTCTACGATTACAGCCTTCAGATGCCGAGTTGAGTGGGAGAAGGAATCATGATCCTGCAAGCGTTGGAGGAATGGGTGGAGCTTACCTGCCACCATTGCCCTCACCACGCTTTAACAGAAGCGTGACACCTTGTTCCGACTCGGGGAAACCAGACGGATGGGTCAATCCACTCGACGTTCATTTCACGAGGCCGTCCACCCCAGTATCATCATCCAGACCAACATCATACCTGCCGAAGATGGACTTTCCAGATGATATTATCAAAAGTGCCTTACTCGTACCAACACCTGATGGGTCTGTCGCTGGACCAAAATCAGAACAGGCTTCCATCATCAGCAGTGAGGTTTCGGTTCCAGCTCCAGCTCCAGCTCCAGCCCCTGCGGCTCCCGAATCTCCGCGCAAACAGTCTCCAACTTTCACTATATTTCCTCAAATGCCATCCAGGGCTGCAAGGCAATCGGGAAGATCCATCTTCCCAGCAAATGATGACCCACAAAGACCGCCCTCTCGACGAAGTCCCACGGAGAGCAAGTTCGACTTTCAAGTTCCCCCAGTGCCGTTAGATAATCTTCCTCCTCAAATGGCGACAATCAACCCCAACCAGTTTCCCCAGGACACCAGGAAATGGAACCCTGGATCGCCAATCATTCGGGATTCTATCGTCAGCAAGCAGCGTGTCTCTGTCTATCGTCCTGCCCACGCAGTTGGAGAACCACAAAGTGCCGCGAAACCCCGAAATCGACCACATAGCGTAGCAGCCTCAAGCATATACAGCACCCGCACCTCAATCGTCGACGAACCCCAAGACGACCTCCCCAAATCCCACACCCGATCATCATCTCGTGACACAGCCGGCCGAGACCGCAGCCGCTCCTCCCACAAACGCTCCTCCTCCGCACACTCCCTCTCCCGAACACAGGACTCTCTCCGCCGCCATAGCAGAAAGCAATCCACGGACACGCTCCGCTCCGACAAACGACGAAGCCGACAGCGAGACCAGCTCCACTTCGACCCCACGCAGGCGCTTCGCACACGAGCAGGTTCCATCCAAGGCCGAACCATCGACTTCGACCACCCACGCGAATCGCCCTTCTCAAACGCAAACGCGATCTCCACGCACTCGGCCACCTCCTCCATCTCCAGCACCTCCTCGTCCTCGTCCCTAAAACTCAAAGCCCCGCAACCCTCCCACGAAATCCAAGAAGATCCGATCCCGCAAGTGCCAACCTTAAACATCTTCAACCTTGCCCCAGGGCCCGATCGCTTCTCCCTTGCGGGGTTTAGTGGCAGGAATAGAAGCGCGAGTGAAGCGAGCCAGGGCAGTATTGGAGAATTCTATGATGCGTATTATAGACAGAGTATCATGGCGCAGAGACAGAGTGTCGCGGCGCAGGCGAATGCGATTAATCTTCGCAGCTCAGGGCTCTTGATTCCGGGGAGTGGTAACCAGCAGTTTGAGAAGGGGAGGAAGCCGCCGCCGCCGCCGTTGAGGTTAGGGCCGGGCAGTATTGGGGGTGGTGGGTTGGCGGGCGAGACGATCATGGAGGTTGTTAGTCCGGCGCTGAGTGTGAATGTTCAGGGGGGAGGAGAGAGGTTCCCGAAGATGGCGTTTGTGGAGAATCAGCTGATTTGACTTTGAGTCGAGGAGGTGGTTTGCTATGTCTATATGACGGGGGTGGGGATATGTTAATTATGGGAGGATGCAAGGTCGGTTGGATCTCGGACTTGGGTGGGAATGGAATGGATGGGGCTTTGGGCGGACATCTCATGATCGACAGGATATATGAGATTGGTTAGATGAGCTCCAAGTAATATAATGCATTGTTCAAGTCAAGCTCCGCGCGAGTTGCATGTGCTACCATTTTGTATGGGCAACCTTGAGAATTTTTATATAGATGACTCCCTTATATTGTAACTGATAACTTCAAGCCATTTATGCGAGCTTTGGGAGGGACGGGACTCTTTTGTTTTTTGATCTTCTCGGTGAGCAACGATCTTGTATAGGCGACTTTTTTCACTGTGTGGGCGACCTTGCTAATTTTGACACTGGTGACCTCCTTTCCCTATACTCGACATTTTTATGCTATTTATACGACTTTTCCAGTGGTTTGAATTATTTTGTATATGTGACTATCTTCGTAGCTGGCAGTTCTAGCGTGCCAAGAAGCGTCGGCGTCACCATCAGCTGAGGGTTCCGCTTCTTATTTCACATCAAAAAACGTATACATCTCATTACTCACCATTTCAAGTCGACGATATCAGTGCTGTTTGGTCGATACTCATGACTGCTCTTTCTAGGCAAGGAATTAGAAATGCCGCCAGAGTGAAGGAGACAAGCTGAGGAGGTAATGTCAGAACTGTCATCAACGGAAGATCAAATACGACTTGCACTCTGCGGGATCACCATGCATGAAGTGCTCAGAGAATGGCGAGACGTGTGAAGCCAGGACAAGGAAAGCGTACGCGTAGGTTGTACGAACCGCATTGGTTGAATATTGAACTGGAAGCTCATTTCATCTCATAGGCCGAGAAAGAAATTTGCACTACACTCGTGGAGGCCTACAGTACTTCAAGTTCTTTCATCCACTTTTCCAGACCACCAATGCCCAGTAATTTCTGAGGAGATATAAAAAGAACTGTGTTCAACAAATCAGCCTACTTCTCCTATGGCCCATGTTTTCTGTCTCTGCAAGTTACATTTCAGAACCTCTGCTCAATAGAGCGGAGTACAAGACCCACAAAGAGTTCAAGGAAGACATCGTCAAGCGAGAAAAACTTCTCTTTGATCTCAGCAGCGAGAACGACAAGATAATCCTCATTCAATCATCCCCTCCTCCTCGGTTTCTGGTCACAGGACGCAGAGGGCGCAAAGCAAAGTTGGTATTGGCCTGGCATCGCCGCCAACATCGCGCAGACCATTGGCCTTGATCGAAACCTGGATGGGAAAGGGAAGAGAAGGGATGAGGCGATTAGTGAGAGGCAGAGAAGGCTGTGGAGGGACCTTTGGTGGAGCTGTTTCCTGAGAGATGCTTGGCTTGCTTTTGGCATGGGAAGGCCAGTGAGGATTAACACCGAGGATTGTGACTGCCCGATGCCGATAATTGCAGATTCCTAAGTAAATTTCCGGAATGTAGTGCTCAGCGGGAAGGATGTTTCTACAAAGAATTCGGTCGAGTTCGCCAATCTTTAGCTAGGGCTTCTTAGGGTCAGTGAAGGACTGCACAAAGTTTTGAGGGTTCGATATCGTGGCAACGTACCGCCTTCTCAGATCGAGGCCCTGAAGAATGAGCTTGCTCCTCGATTCGAAGGACGCCTGAACTCAACCTCGACTTCCATCACAAGTAACATGCCCTTCACAGTCGCAACCCGCCATCTCCAGCTCCACATCTTAGCTGCACAGATAGCGCTGTTTCGCCCCGACACCGACAGGAAGTCACCAAAGTTCAAGACGCAACAAATGCGGTAAATGGCCGACGGGACTTCAGTGTATTCGGCTCTGACGGTAGTGCCTCTCCTCTGCTTGTGTCGGCTATGTTTACCAATTTGATGATGGTTCGAGAGGGAGGCACAAGGTGAAGCTAGGGAGACATAACTTGGGCTTTAGCCTTCTGTTCCTCAAACCTTTGGAGGACAGTTATCCTGTTGCCGCAGTTGTTCATCGATTATTCACAACAGCTCTTGCTGTGGGGAAGAAGAGAAAGAAGAGTGAGGAAGTTGTCGCTGCAGCGAGACGTGTAGCACAATCAGCAAAAGAACTCTCGCCTGGTAATATGGGGAGTGCGATTATCGATGCGAATTCGGAAGGCTCGAGCTTTGGATAAAGCCCGAGTGGTTTTGCGTTGCTTCCTATCCAGGGCCCATGGTTTGACGTGGGACTGAACGAGACAGATCAGTGGGTATTACCTGACAGTTGTGCTTCCATTTTAAATCTAACTAAATGTAGAAATCTTTCATCGATGAACCTTAAGCTGGACGCCACGCAGAGTTTCTTTGGATCTGAGCTATCGAACGACTTCTCGAACTTCATGGATTCATATTCAAGTCATTCGTAAGTTTGAAGCCTAGGATACCGTAGTGAAGTCCATCTAGGTCAGATCTCTCATCGTGGCATCAATTCTCTCCATTTGGTTGTAGAAAAGTCCATATATGAAGCATTCCGATCGAAAGATGTCCCAGAAATTTGTATTTCAATCAGACACAATCGTCACTGCAATTGTCTCCCACCGCTTCAAACACACCACCAAAAACTCGGTACCCGGTTAACCAGCCTTCAGCAGCCGTTAACTACAAATTCCCACACCAACTTCAAGGCGAATTCTCTTTCGATATCCTACGATTCACAAGTATCCAAACACGCAGTTTCCGAGATTCCAAGCCTCCCTCCACCCTGCTTTAGTCCGCTTCAAAATACCCTAAAAGTACAACACTCATCTTCGTCGAATCATCGGCCATCAGATTGTCCACATTTCTGACACTGCCGTCCAGTCTTCTTTTTATCCTTGTACCCAATTCTTGCTCCAAGACTTCATACCAATTCGCGAGATCGTCCAAGTTCCCTTCCTCTTCCCTGGGTCATTGTATATCGTTTCACCAGGCATTGGAGCTCGATTATTGGAAGTGGAAAATAACTTCGAGGCGTCGTCTTGCCGAATGTCATCTCCTAGAGCAACCCAGAGAGATCCCTTAGCGAGAGCTTTGGGATATCTTGCTGGGAAACTTATCTCTTTGAACAGAAGTCTGAACGGATATTACGTCATTCAGAATCAGGATCACGTCACGAAGCCAATTTTCATGGATCTATTCATCTCATGTTATGTTAGCCAACGCTAAGGAAGGAGGGTTGACTTACCATCTGAAGCCAATATGACGAAATCAACTTTTCATTCGGATGAGGAGGCCGAAGCCGAACGAAAACTATCTAAACAATCTAGTTATTATCTGGTTTGGTGTGGCAATAAGCCCAAAGCAGCGCGAAGCTGGAGGATGACCAGGAAGCGGTCGGTGTTCGGAGGAAAATGAGTAGCAAAAGCTGCGACGAATCCTTCCCAGTTTCCGCCCGGACCGCTGGCAATATTGAAGGCTCGGACGAGACCTTCGCCAGAACGTGGAACATCGACTATCACTATTATTAGAACACATTGGGCGAAAAGGGGGGACTTGGGATGATTTACCGACGGGACCGGTGGGAGGAGGTGGTGGTGGTGCGGCGGCGAGTGGGGCTATCAAATGTCAGATGATATTCGAATTGACGGTTTTGTCTGATAATTGGAAGCAAGGCAAAAGACCCGACTCCCATTCATAGGAAGGTTGTGAAGATGAAAGGAACCAAAAACTTACCGGGTCCAGCCGGAGGAGGAGGAGGAGGAGGAGGAGGAGGAACGACGGAGGCTAGAAGGAATCATCGATTAGCATACGTAGCCATTTTTAAAGAGGAAAATCGATCGAAGAGAGAAACAAGAGACAAAACTTACAGGGACCAGCTGCAACGGGAGCAGCGCCGAGGCCTAAGAATGTCAGTACCGAAGACTTCGGCTTGTTTTGTAACCCGCAGCTTGAGACGAAAGGGAAACTTCGAACGAAAGAAACCAGACCCCGCCATCGTGAGAAGCTTCAAATAAGCATTGGTCGAAATGACTTACCAGCAGAGGAGGGACGAGACACGCGCTGGTTGGGGTCAACTTCAACGCAGTTAGATGAGAACTAGCCGGGCCTCCAAGGGGTGAATCTGGAAACCTCAACTTACGACCGGCAACCGCAGCAGCGGCTTTGATGCCCGCAGTGCGAGCTCCCTCGACTCGGGAGGAGGAGGTGGTGGTGCTACAAAGGGGTGAGTCACGTGCTTCACTCTTCAACTATCAACATCCAAAGAAAGCTATTGTCACATACTAATACGGCTCGATGGCTGCAACGAGAGCAGCATCCATCTGGTCTCGGACGGCATCTGGGACCTGGTCGTAACCAACGAGGTCACCTACATCTCGACGCGCCTTGTTGACGGCCGAGGCCTTGCTTCGACGACTTTCATCTGATATCAGCTCGTTCTTCCAAAAAATCAGACGATTAAGTGTTTCATACGTATTATATCTATCAAATATATTAGCTTTCGTCGTAAATCAATGAGCACATTAGGACATACTCTGCCTGTTCGGCGGCGGACATATTGCTGTAAAAGAGGCTATAATTAGCATTTCGAACCCCTGAAGCTTGAAGACTCCAGTCGTGGGCTCGACCTATGGGCTGCTTACTCTTTCCTAGGTATAGATGTCAGTTATTTTTCGTCTGAAGGTCAGATGGGGGCAGAGTACTTACTTTGATGGAGCCATATGGTCTTGTCAGATCTTTCTGTCAGTTTGCTACCGTCCAAAGGCCCAAATCATCACACAAAGAAAAGGGGGAGATGAAAGGAACATACAGGATTGCTGAGACGAGAGATTAATGAGCTTGAATGAAGTCTATTCTCATCTGATTAGTGCTGAAAGTGCGTGGTTGGGATGAAATTTCACAAACAGGTCTCGCAATCGTGGTTGGTAAAGAAAGAAAAGAATTTTTTAGAAATTCAGATCCGTGGGATATACTATTTTCTGCGGGGACAGAAACACTTTGCTGCCATGCGGCAACAATGGGCCCGCTTTTCTAGATTCACACGGTTTTGGCCCCCGAGCAGGACAATGGAGCGTCAGAACTACTATTGACAGGCTCCAGGATATAAGGGACATGATTTCAAGCTATGCTATGCTCTACAAACCACTATATAAAGCTTTAATATTGCGGGGGAACGCCAAGTAGAGTGTTATTCGAGGGCTGGTAGAGGAGATAAGGCGAAGCAGCAAGCTGAGAAGTTCTGTTGCCGCTCGCTTGGAATCTGCAGCCACGACACTTCAAAGCTCTGAATGATCAACAAAAGCTGAAGCAGAAAAGATAGTCGAAAGCCCGCTTTGAATTACTTGAAGACTTCTTTGTCTGAATGATATTTGATTCCAGAATGTGGGGCGATCGTGCCTTTGAAGTGTCGAAGGGGTAGCTTCGACAGAGGGAAAGCAGAGCTGGAAGCTGGCATAAACTTTCCTGGAGGCAAAATTTCTTCTCTTTTAAGGCAAAGCACTATGGAGGTCTCAAAATGCGTAGAGAGCTTCTCAAAATTCAATATTGTATATTAAGGCATTCCTGAACTGGTTTAGAAATCCGGCCTTGTTCAAAAAGGGGGGTACCCCTTGCAAACTATTGACCACGGTAATCAGAGGCTGCGACAGCTACTGGTAATGAAAAATACACCTCGAAGACAACCACCCATGTAAAGAATAGGTAAATATTGCAATACTCGTAATGATCGCTCTTGAGCACAGAAAATAGGAGCAAGGCCACTTGAGAGAGTGATGAAACAGGGCGAGGAAGTCCGCGTTTAATACATCTACGAACCACAGAATGAGCCTTTTTACCTGCAAAGCGCCCCAGAGATTTCTCTCCAGCTTCAACATCCTCTCCGTCTACAGCACCGTGCAGATCCTGCTAATGTCAGCCAAAACCCATGGAAGACCCCAACGTGGCTTTGGTCTGCATACTCCCTTCACCGGAACAAGAATACACCTACCATGTGCGAACACCAAATCTTTATTCTTAACCGCATAAATCAATGACTGCCACTCCACCCAGCACACCCATACTCCCAAACCCCAAAACTAATCAATTCATCTGCTCCACCAATCCCCCAAATACTTCTCTCCTCTCATGCCTCGCCAAGAGCGCCTCTCTAAACTCCTGACCACCTCCCCCATCAACGGCATCGCAGCTTGGCGGATATTCTGAGGATCTTTTGCAGTGGCGGGAGAGATGACCGCTGTCAAGATGATGAATCCGATTTATCATGTTCCAGTTGAAGAAATCGAACTATCAAATGTGAGAACTCTCGGCGGGACAGGGGATTTGAGGGACGTACGAAATGCTACTTCCTACTAACTGGAGTTACATTAGAGCCTCTGCGTGCAAGCTGCCATGTTCTGAGAAGCATTGCGAGGATCGAAACCCCCAGAAGGAGGGCAGTAGGCACTGAGGACGATACCGAGACCGACGGACGTCCCAAAGCGGCGAAGCAAGTAGAAGAATTCTACCTGGATGCACGTTATGAGCATCAGAGCGGAGTATGTGATGGCGATGGATCGTTTGCGGGTGTGCGGTGTGTATGGTAGCTTTGGGAAATCGCAAGTTGTGGTAGGAGAGGAAAGGGTGGTTGTCAATGTTGAGTTGGAGCTAGTGCGGGGTACTGAGGCCCACAGCTAGCTAGCGGACAAATCCGAGAAGCGAAAAGTGATTTTCTGATTTTCTGATTTTCGCACTGGCGCCCCGCAGAGGTTGGACTCAAGAGCAGCGCCCCTACTGAGGCCATTAGCGGGCTAGCGGACAAATCCGAGAAGCGAAAAGTGATTTTCTGATTTTCTGATTTTCTGATTTTCGCGCCCACCCCCCCATACCTTACTAAAAAAAAAAAAGTATAGTATATACGCCTTATTCTCGACTACTCCTAACCCCCTCTTAGCTTATATGGTCCGTAAGGCAAATTCTATAGATTACGAGGTATATCTCTATCTCCCTTACTCTCTATATCCTCTGTACTATCTATATTACTTGAATTATCTATATCTCTTTCGTTCCCTTCTCTTCTAGTATCCTTACCCTCCTCTACTATAACCTCCTTCCCTATTACCTTCTGACCTTATATCTGTTTTTATACTTGCTTTCTATATCTTATAGGTAATTGAGGCTTTAGTATAAAGGGTTTTGCAGATATGGAGTAAGGCTTTCCAGACTTAGTAGGATTAGTATTAAGTTAATAGAAAATATAGACTTTATTATTATTATTATATTTGTAATTTATATAAGTACTATTAAATTCGCTTTCTATAACTATATAGTATTTAAAAGGGCCCCTTGGTCTCTTCTTATTACTATAAATAGTATAAGCTTAAGAGAATTCGGTTCTATAAGTATATACTAAGCTTATCTCTAGATTTGCCTTACTTTTCTCTAATTCCTTTAGCTTCTTGCCCTAGTATAGCTTTATCTCTCTAACTTTAGTCTTATTATTAATTTGCTTTACTACTTTAGTAGTATTATTGGATAGTATAAGAAGATTAAAGTATTATTATAGAGGAGGAGGAAGAGGTCATATATAAGGAGGAAGTCAAGGAATAGAGGGGTTTATTAGTTAAATATATTAATAAGAAAGAATATTATAAACTAAATCTGGATTATTAAAGGATATATTATAAATATTATCTTTTTGCTTATTTATAGCTTTATTGCCTTTTTTATTACTTTTGCCTTTACTAGAGCCGCTACCTAAAGCCATATTTAATATATCTTTAATAAAAAAGAGCTTTAATAATAGTATTATATATTAGAATTAAAGTTATTTTCGGAAAGAGATTAAGGTTAAGGTTAAGGCTAAGATTAAAGCTAGTATAGCTATGTTTTTATTATTTATTTTTAGGATATAAAGATATATATTTAATATAATTATTTAAATCCGAATAAATTTATAATAAATAATACCTAAAAATGGAAATATTAGTATTTAATAGCCCTAGGTTAAGTATATTTAAATATTAAAAAAATTATAATTTTAGGTATTATAGTTATAAAAATAAAAATATAAATATTCTTTCTTTTACTAACTTATAAAAGCTAAAATATACTAATAATAATTAAACTATATTTGACCTATATAGTTAGCTAATTTACTTTACTAATTATAAATAATTTGAGGTAATTTAAATCTTCTTAAATCTCTATATATAGCTTATTATATAAATTTCTATATCTCTATATTTAGTAATACTATAATTATAATTTTTGGATAAGAAGAATTCCCTTATTCTAGTATATATAATTATATTTATTTCTTATTTTTTAAATATATAATTATTAAATTAGAAAGACTTAAGAATTCTAAGTAATACTTTTTCCTAAGAGATATATATTCTTAATAAATAGTAAAAGTAAATATGGAATTATATAATAATATAATTACCCTATACTAGTAACTTTATTTTCTATAAAACTATAATTTTATTTTATCTTTACTCTAAAACTTCTATTCTTCTTTTATATTTTTTTGATTTTATTATTAATACTAAGAGCTTCTGCCCTCTACTAATACCTTCTCTATTAATATCTTTATTAATATCTTTATTAATATTTCTATTAATACCAAGAACTAGTATCTAATTATTTTATAATTTTTTTTTCTTTTTCCTTATTTCTCCTTATCCTTTTTCCTTACCCTTTTTCCGAACCCTTCTTCTAAACCCTTTCTTCTTTAATACTTTTTCTATTAATACCAAGAGCTGGTATCTAACTGCCTTATAACCTTTCTCTTTTTCTCTAAATCTCTCTAAATTCCTCCTCTAAACCCCTCTTCCTTTAATACTTCTACTAATAATACTAAAAGCTAGTACCTAACTACTATTTCCGGGTTACTTTTATTTAGAATTCCCATACTATAAGTCTTTAACCTATTTGCTCCTTAGAAAGCTAAATTTTAGATCCCTTTTCTCTTTCTCTAATATTTTCTTCTTCCCTTTTCTGATATCTCTTATGTCTTTGGGCCCTTTGGGAGTATTTTCTCTTAAACTTCCAAAAAAGAAACTAATTCCTATTTAGATTTCTCCGAACTTTAATACCTCTTCTTTTCTTTTAATACTTATAAAAGCCTTTAGGCTATTACTAAATACCCTAATTCTTTATCTTAGAATATATACTAACTTATTTTTATAGGAAATAGCCTTTCTCTCTCTAATCTCGACTTTTTTAATATATATTTCTTACTTTCGGGCTATTTAGATATTTTCTCGTTTACTTTTATGAAATATATACTAACTTACTTTTTAGTTTCCCTTGCCTTACCTTTTTTTTAATATTACTATATATATATCTAGTTAGTACTAGTTCTTATAACCTATAATTGGGCTTTCTATTTATTAAATATTCGGGTATTTTGTTTTACTTTTACTTTATATATTTTATTTTATATATTTTACTTTTCTTTTATTATAGATTAGGACTCAAATAGTATTTATCTTAAGTACTTGTATTCTCGGATATATAAGACTCCTATAAATCTTTTGGGATTATAAACTAGCCTATTTTGGTTTAGGGAAGCTTTCTTAAAAGTATTCCAGGAATTATAGTATTTACTATAACTCTTTCTAAAAATTAATATAGTATAGATATTTCTGGTCTATTCTTTCTCTATAAAGTAAACCACTGCTCTAAGTCTATATAAAAGTCCTAATTATTCTTTGAGTTAAAGTATAGGTACTTCTTATTCCTATTAAATTAGGTATAAAGGATAGCAGGTGTTTTTGGGCTAGACTATAGTACTAGTTAAGTACTAAAACTCCCTATACTTATCTTATAAACTTATAGTTCGAGATATATTATATTTAATAGGGCTTCTATATCTAATTATTTTATACTATAGTAAAATGTCTTGGTATTATAGTTAGGGGAGTTCTGCTTTATAATCTTATTTATTACTTATAGATTTTCTAGCTAATAAGTCTTGGCTAATGGCTAAGAAACTTATTAGCTATTTTGTCTAAAGCCTCTGGGAGTAGGAAGTTATCTTAATAAAGACTTAGTATTAAAAATAGGTTTAACTAATTAATCTAAATAAGGAGTTTATAGCAGGAGTCTCTATATATGGGTAATTTTATATAATAAACTCAAGTCCCTGTCCCTAGTTATATGAGTAAGCTATATAAGAAACTCTTTCTGGCTTATTAGAGTAGTTTCTATCTCTGGTTATATGAGTTATAATATATAATAAACTCAAACTTTTCTTAGATTATTTTTGGAAGAATTAGTAAGCTTTTCTAGATAGACTTATTAAGGCCTTAGTTTTTAAAGATATTAGTCTAGCCTTCTTATTTCTTTCTTAGGTAATAGTTTAGTTCTTAGGAATTATATATAAATATTGGAATAAATAAGGAGATATATTATATATATTTTCTAGATAGATTAGAATAGAACTTATAGGATTTCTATAATATTTTTATTAAATTTATAGTACTAGCTAGTAAAGACTTTAATAACCTTAATAAGACTTAAATTACGAGCCTGGCTCTTAGATTTCCTGCTTAACTTAAAGGTTAAGTAGTTTATAATAGGTTACCTATTATAGAATATATTATATTCTTTTCCTAAAGAGTACCGGATACTAGTAATAATCCGGAAGCCCTAAAGCCCTTGAGACTCTTTATAAGTTTCGGGCTTTGGGGCTTTTCTATAGCTAGCTAATTATATAAAGTTATATAACTATATAGGTCTGGTATTAATATAAAGTAATTAGTAACTTTATATATAGATATAGTATGGTTTTTAGTATAGCTAGTTTAATATATTATATATTTATATATAAATACCTATAATTTTATTATTATAATATAATATATCCTTAATATATCCTTAATATAAAAATCTCTTTATAATCCTAGACTTTTAGGAGCCTCCTTTATACTAAAGGCAGAGTATATAATACTATTTAGGTATTAAACTCAAAAGGTAAAGAATTATAAAGGCCCTAATAATTATAAGACTTTATAAACTTGGGTAAATTTAAGTATTATAAAAGTATTAAATTTAGTAGCCTAATTTTTAAATTATATAAAAACTAATTAAAGAGTATTACTTTAAAGTATTAATTATAAATTCCAAATATATATATATTTATAAGGAAATAAGACCTAAAATAGTACTAAGCTAATTATAAAATATAGGAAAAAGCATATTAGATATTAGGCTTATTTTTTCTTAATTATCTTAACCTTAGCAGATATTTATATATAATTTATTAGACCTTATATAATAGGTTTACTCAGGAGAAGTAAGGTTAATTAGCCTGGGAAGTTTAATAATAATAGTTAAACTTCCGTCCGGAATAATAGGCAAAGTACTAGTAGTAGCCCGGGTACTTTGGGTTTTATTTATAAAGCTAAAGATATTATACCTATTAATTCTCTATATCTAATAAGAAAAAGAAATAGTATATTTATACCTCTAATATACTCGTTATTATAAAGTAATACTTATATGGTCTATGAGATTAACTATAGTTCCCTTTACTAGAGAAGAGGATAATAAAATTAAAGGAGGATCTAATAGCCTATTATTATTATTATTATTATTACTATTAGGATTAGCTTTAGTAATACTTTTAGTAATACTTTCCGTATTATCTTATAGCTCCTAGAGATTAGTAAATAGAGAAGAATCCTGGTATATATAAGTTAATTAAATCTAAAAATAAAAAAGGGTCTATAGAAGAAATAAAGAATAGAAGCCAGAATTAAAGGAAAGAATTATATATATGCCTTTATTTACCTACTAGTTTATTAGATTCCTTCTTATTCTTAAAGTCTCATATCTATACTAGCGAGTAATACTTTTCTGGGCTCTCTGGGCCTCCTTAGTCTATTATTTAATCTCCTTAAATTACTATACTTTCTAAGTATTTTCTAGTTTTTTATAAGTAACTTTAAGATAGAGATCTTTATATAAAGTCTTTTTCTGAGTATTTTCTAGCTCTTTATAAGTAATTTTAAGACAGATATCTTTATATAAAGTCTTATCCTAGTATAAAATAAGGAAAATTATCCAGATATCCTTAGGGCCCAGATATATATTATAGCAGGAAAGATTAAAGATAGTTTAAATAGAACCTGGTAAGACCATAAGTTCCTGGGCTCTTTTATTATTAGAACTAGTATAGAATACTAGTTTATTTATATTATTAATAAATTAATAATAGTAGATAGGTCTGCTAATACGGAGAGAGAAGTAAGGAAGTAGTTACTAAGAAACTATATTGGAAAGAATAGAAAAGACTTGATTATTTATTTTAAATTAAAAGCTACTTATTAAAAAATATCTATTAGAATTCGTATAGAGAATCTAGTAAAAGAAATAGGAGAAAACTTACTACTGACTTCTTTAGAAAGTTAGATAGTTCTTTACTTAGCTCTCTAATTCTTTATATTATTAAATGCTTACTTATAGAGAACTAGCTATAAAACTATGGTTTGTAATTCCATAAGACTAGATCCGGCCACATTTTGATTTATAAGACCTTAAAGGGCTCTAGGTAGCCTATTACTAGTATAAGGAGCTATAGCCTGGGTAGTAGCCTGAGTAACTCTCGTATTTATAGCCTATTAAGCTTATATAATAGTATAAGTACTATTAGAAAAGTAGTTAGGTCAAGTAATATGGCTTATAGTAAAAGGGAATATAAAAGGAAGTAATTATAGGACTATTAGAGTAGGAGAAGCCTGGGATAGAGCAGAACTAGTACCTGGCGGCTATATAGTAATAGTAACTAGAAGAATAGGTATAGTAGATATTCCTAGAAAAAAAGATACGGAATAAGGATACTAAAAAGAGCTAGGGATCTAAAGTATTTCAGGTATAAAGAGAGAGGCAAATATAGACAGAATTCCAGAGCTATAAGGTTTAAGTCTACTAGTATTACTACTTTAGGTAAGTAAAGTAGTAGCCTCTATATTATATTTATTATTAGTAGATTAATAGAATTCGTAATATTAGATATTATTATACTAGTATTTGGCTATAGGATATATAGTATTAGGGCAGGTTTTAAGAAATGGTAGTACTATTTTAAGAGATAAGAATTTAAGGATATAGAATATTTATATAGTAAATAAACTTAATAATTCTATTAGTATTACTCTTAAAAGTAAAAAGGAGGTTTCGAAAATAATATATTTAATAATAAATAATACCTATCTTAATATATCTAGTTATTCTATAACCGGTTTATTTAATTACCCTATATTATTAGGAGTATTACTAATAAAGGGCCATTTCTAGGTAAAGTCCTGGATTATTAGGAACTATACGGGTATTCTTCTAGCCTATATATTATTTATATATTCTATATTTATTAGAATAACTTACTTAAGAATCCTATTCTATATAATAGCGGTATTATATTTACTAGTTGGCTTCTCGGACTTTCCTAATATCGGTAGCTACCCTGAGGCTATATATACCCGGACTATATATTAGAGCTAGTAGTAAGCTTAAATATATAGTCGGTTGCCGTTTCTATTAGTATTTCTTATATAAATATTAGCTATATTTATATTATAAGATATAAGCTTCTAATAATACTATTCTAGTATTTCTCTTGATAGAAACTCATTAATATCTATATTAGTATATAAGTAAACTATTTATATAGAGCTATATAAGGTTATATTACTTATTTTAAACTAAGTAATTATTAAGGATTATATTATAAAGCTCTATATTTATAGGGTGACCCTAGTATTATACTTTGCCTAAGGGCCTTATATATAGTCTAAATAGCTTACTAGCTATTATATTAGGCCTAGATCTATCTTTTCTAATTCTATAGATATTTCATAAGTCCGTAAATTTATATATCTCGTTTTGGATCTACTATATATAAAGTACTAGTAGAGTAATCCGGTCCTATAAGTATTAGTAATTATAACCCCTAGTATAAGCTAGTTCCTAAAAATAGTTCTATATATACTAATTAGAATTAGTTATATAATCCGGTATTATAATACTAGACCTAATAGCCTTAATAAAAAGCGGTATAATTATTAGTACCCGATATTCTCTCCTAATAATAGAAAGAATAAGAGGCAGATATAGGGAAACGGAATTATTTATATATTACTAGTATAGCTAGCTCTTCTAAAACTCTTATTACTAGGATTTAACCTGCTAATTCTCGGTACTTTTCCCAGAAATAAAGTAATTCTTTATATATATAACTAATAGATTAGCTATTTATAAGAATATAAAGTATACTTTAGTAATAAGGGAAAGTTTAGAGCCTTAATTAGCCCTAAAGAAGTAAGGGCAGTAGCCTATTTAAATATAAATCTGAAAATATTACTATATAACTAAATAGGTAATCCGATTAGAGATTCTAATATATACCCAAATAATATTATATAAATAAGTATTAATATAAGTATATATCTCGATCCCAAATAGTAATAGCTTATTATATCTATTAATTAACTAAATCTAGTTCGGCCCAGGTATAATATATTCTTTTTTCTTGGATTATATCCGTTATATTTATAGTATAATTACCTCGGGATTCAGGAGTTATAATATTATATATAAGCTCTCCCTATAAATAATAAAATATATTAGTAAATAAGGCCCTAATCTTCTAAGCTAGGGCGAAATAGTAAAGTATAAAAAGACTAACCGGGTTACTAGTAAACCTTATTAACGGAAGTATATATATAAATACCGCTATTTATAACCTATAACTCGCCTATTATTTAGCTTACTTTATAGTATTATAAATAGTTATTTGTTTACTACTTGCCTATTTATTATAGTTATATAGCAAATAAGACTAAGCTTCTTATATATATGAATAACTCTAGTAATTAAAGCTATATAACTATAATTCTTAAGATCCTTAAGTATTTCCTTATCTATATTTCTCAGATAATACAGGATTATAATCTATATATAAAGGAAAGATATATTTACTATTTAAATATATATTTGGATATTCTATTCTTATAGTTACTATTAGACTATATATGGATTAACTAAGATTTTATATAAATCTTTTAATCTATTTATAATTTCTTTTTAATTAATATTTATATGAGCCTATTTAGTAATAGTTTTATAATATAGTAATAGATTTATTAAAAGTTATAGTATTATTTTAATAAAATTTACTAAGTTATTTTAATAGGGATTAAGTTCAGGATACGTTTTACTATTATAATATATTTTCTAGTAATATAAGTACTAAAAAACTCGAGTAATATTACCCCTATATAATTTTATTAATTAATTACTAAAAAAAAGTAATTAGCTAGCTTCTTAGTTATTTTAATAATTTAATTTTCTTATTTCTAATCTCGGAAATATTAAGGAAGTTATTAGATCCTATTAATAGTATTATCCTAGAAGGGCTTATAGCCTATAGTTACCTAACTATAGTAATTTATAATAAATACTTAATTTT
Source organism: Hyaloscypha bicolor E (assembly GCF_002865645.1). Classification (NCBI taxonomy): domain Eukaryota; kingdom Fungi; phylum Ascomycota; class Leotiomycetes; order Helotiales; family Hyaloscyphaceae; genus Hyaloscypha; species Hyaloscypha bicolor. Next base: position 438,410 of record NW_020194551.1, on the reverse strand, counting down.
ATATTATATTACCTGGTCTAATTTTAGTATAATTTCATGTAGTAGTATGGGCTCTTACTTTATTAATTAGATAAGCAAGTAGCCTTACTATTATTGCATTATCCAAGCCGAAAGTCACGTGTGGGTGCTATACCCCTAATTAGGAATTCTGCCTTGGGAAGGAGGGGGGGGGGGGTACTAAGGCCTATAGCTAGCTAGTGAATAAATCCGAGAAGCAAAAAGTAATTTTCTAATTTTCTGATTTTTATATTAGTGTTTTATATATCCCCTTCCCCCCCCCCTCCCTCTCCTCTCTAAGGCAGAATTCCTAATTAGGGATATAGTACTTATACGTGACTTTTGGCTTGGATAATACAATAATAGTAAGGCTGCTTGCTTGTCTAATTAATAAAGTGAGAGCCTATATTACCATATGAAATCGTGTTAAAATTGGGCCAGGTAATATAATATAAAATTAAGTATTTATTATAAATTACTATAATTAGGTAACTATAGGCTATAAGCCCTTCTAGGATAATGCTATTAATAGGGTCTAATAACTTCCTTAATATTCCCGAGATTAGAAATAAGAAAATTAAACTATTAAAATAACTAAGAAGCTGGCTAATTACTTTTTTTTAGTAATTAATTAATAAAATTATATAAGGGTAATATTACTCGAGTTTTTTAGTATTTATATTACTAGAAAGTATATTATAATAGTAAAGTATATCCTGAACTTAATTTCTATTAAAATAACTTAGTGGATTTTATTAAAATAATACTATAACTTTTAATAAATCTATTACTATATTATAAAGCTATTACTAAATAGGCTTGTATAAATATTAATTAAAAAGAAATTACAAATAGATTAAAAGATTTATATGAAATCTCAGTTAATTTATATATAGTCTAATAGTAACTATAAGAATAGAATATCTAAATATATATTTAAATAGTAAATATATCTTTCCTTTATATATAGATTATAATTCTGTATTATCTGGGAGATATAAATAAGGAAATACTTAAGGATCTTGAGGATTATAGTTATATAGCTTTAATTACTAGAGTTATTTATATATATAAGAAGCTTAGTCTTATTTACTATATAACTATAATAGATAGGTAAGTAGTAGACAAGTAACTATTTATAATATTATAGAGTAAGCTAAATAATAGGCGGATTATAGGTTATAAATAGTAGTATTTATATATATACTTCTATTAATAAGGTTTACTAGTAATCCGGTTAGTCTTTCTATACTTTACTATTTTGCCCTAGCTTAGAAGATTAGGGCCTTATTTACTAATATATTTTATTATTTATAAAGAGAGCTTATATATAATATTATGACTCCTGGATCCCGAGGTAATTATACTATAAATATAATAGATATAGTTCAAGAAAAGAGAATATATTATATCTGGGCCAGACTGGATTTAGTTAATTAATAGATATAATAAGCTATTATTATTTGGGATTAAGATATATACTTATATTAATACTTATTTATATAATATTATCTAGATATATATTAGAATCTCTAATTAGATTACCTATTTAGTTATATAGTAATATCTTCAGATTTATATTTAAATAGGCTATTACTCTTACTTCTTTAGGGCTAATTAAAGCTCTAAATTCCCCCTTATTATTAAAGTATACTTTATATTCTTATAGATAGCTAATCTATTAGTTATATATATAAAGAACTACTTTATTTCTAGGAAAAGCACCGAGAATTAGCAGGTTAAATCCTGGTAATAAGAGCTTTAGAAGAGCTAGCTATATTAGTAATATATAAGTAATTCCGTTTCTCTATATTTGCCTTTTATTCTTTCTATTATTAAGAGAGAATATTAGGTACTAATAATTATACTGCTTTTTATTAAGGCTATTAGGTCTAGTATTATAGTACTAGATTATATAACTAATTCTAATTAGTATATATAGAACTATTTTTAGAAACTGGCTTATACCGGGAATTATAATTACTAATACTTATAGAACCGGATTACTTTACTAGTACTTTATATATAGCGGATCCAAAACAAGATATATAGATTTGCGAACTTATAAAATATTTATAGGATTAGAAAAGACAAATCTAGGCCTAATATAGTAGCCGGCAAGCTATTTAGACTATATATAAGGCCCCTAGGCGAGATATAGTACTAGGATTACCCTATAGATATAGAGCTTTATAATATAATCCTTAATAATTACTTAGTTTGGAATAAGTAATATAACCTTATATAGCTCTATATAGATAGTTTACTTATATACTAATATAGATATTAATGAGTTTCTGCCAAGAGAAATACTAGAGTAGTATTATTAGAAGCTTATATCTTATAGTATAAATATGGCTAATATTTATATAGGAGATACTAATAGAAATGGTAACCGATTATATATTTAAGCTTACTACTAACTCTAATATATAGTCCGGATATATATAGCCTCAGGGCAGCTGCTAATATTAGGAGAGTCCGAGAAGCTAACTAGTAAATATAATACTATTATTATACGAAATAGGATCCTTAAATAAGTTATCCTAATAAATATAGAATATATAAATAATATATAGGCCGGAAAAATACCTATATAGTTCCTAATAATCTAGGACTTTACCCAGGAATAGCCCTTTATTAGTAATACTCCTAATAATATAGGGTAATTAAATAAGCCGGTTATGAAATAACTAGGTATATTAAAATAGGTATTATTTATTATTAAATATATTATTTTCGAAATTTTATTTTTATTTTTAAGAGTAATACTAATAGAATTATTAAGTTTATTTACTATATAAATATTCTATATCTTTAAATTCTTATCTCTTAAAATAGTATTACTATTTCTTAAAACTTGCTCTAATATTATATATCCTATAGCCAAATACTAGTATAATAATATCTAATATTATGAGTTCTATTAATTTACTAATAATAAATATAATATAGAGGCTACTACTTTATTTATCTAAAGTAGTAATACTAGTAGACTTAAACCTTATAGCTCTGGAATTCTGTTTATATCTGCCTTTCTCTTTATACCTGGAATACTTTAGATCCCTAGCTTTTCTTAATATTCTTATTCTATATCTTTTCTTCTAGGAATATCTACTATACCTATTCCTCTAGTTACTATTACTATATAGCTACCAGGTACTAGTTCTGCTCTATCCCAGGCTCCTCTTGCTCTAATAGCCCTATAATTACTTCCTTCTATATTTCCTTTTACTATAAGCTATATTACTTGACCTAACTATTTTTCTAGTAATACTTATATTACTATATAAGCTTAATAGGTTATAAATACAAGAGTTACTTAGGCTATTACCTAGGCCATAGCTTCTTATACTAGTAATAGGCTATCTAGAGCCCTTTAAGGTCTTATAAATTAAAATATGGCCGGATCTAGTCTTATGGAATTATAAACCGTGGTTTTATAGCTAGTTCTTTATAAATAGGTATTTAATAATATAAAGAATTAGAGAGCTAAGTAAAGAACTATCTAACTTTCTAAAGAAGTTAGTAATAAGTTTTCTCTTATTTCTTTTACTAGATTCTCTATATAAATTCTAATAGATGTTTTTTAATAGGTGGCTTTTAATTTAAAATAAATAATCGAGTCTTTTCTATTCTTTCTAATATAGTTTCTTAGTAGCTACTTCCTTACTTCTCTCTCCGTATTAGTAGACCTATCTGCTATTATTAATTTATTAATAATATAAATAAACTAGTATTTTATACTAGTTCTAATAGTAAAAGAGCCCAGGAACTTATAGTCTTACTAGGTTCTATTTAAACTATCTTTAATCTTTCCTACTATAATATATATCTGGGCCCTAAAAGTATCTGGATAATTTTCCTTATTTTATACTAGAATAAGACTTTATATAAAGATATCTGTTTTAAAATTACTTATAAAGAGCTAGAAAATGCTTAGAAGAAGACTCTATATAAAGATCTTTATTTTAAAGTTACTTATAAAGAGCTAGAAAATACTTAGAAAGTATAATAACTTGAGGAGATTAAATAATAGACTAAGGAGGCCTAGAGAGCCCAGAAAAGTATTACCTGCTAGTATAGGTATAAGACTTTAAGAATAAGGAGAAATCTAATAAACTAGTAGGTAAATAAAGGTATATATATAATTCTTTTCTTTAATTCTGGCTCCTATTCTTTATTTCTTCTATAGACCCTTTTTTGTTTTTAGGTTTAATTAACTTATATATATTAGGATTCTTCTCTATTTACTAATCTCTAGAAGCCATAAGATAATATAGAAAGTACTACTAAAAGTACTACTAAAGCTAATTCTAATAGTAATAATAATAATAATAGTAATAGGCTATTAGATCTTTCTTTAATTTTACTATTCTTTTCTCTAGTAAAGGGAACTATAGTTAATCTTATAGACTATATAAGTATTATTCTATAGTAACGGATATATTAGAAATATAAATATACTATTTCTCTTTCTTATTAGATATAGAGAATTAATAGATATAATATCTTTAGCTTTATAAGTAAAACCTAAGATACCCGGACTATTACTAGTACTTTGCCTATTACCCCGGACGGAAGTCTAACTATTATTATTAAACTTCCCAGGCTAATTAATCTTACTTCTCCTAAGTAAACCTATTATATAAGGTCTAATAAATTATATATAAATATCTGCCGAGGTTAAGATAATTAAGAAAAAATGGGCCTAATATCTAATATGCTTTTTCCTATATCTTATAATTAGCTTAGTACTATTTTAGGTCTTATTTCCTTATAGATATATATATACTTGGAATTTATAATTAATACTTTAAAGTAATACTCTTTAATTAGTTCTTATATAATTTAAAAGTTAGGCTACTAAATTTAATGCTTTTATAATACTTAAATTTACCTAAGTTTATAAAGTCTTATAATTATTAGGGCCTTTATAATTCTTTATCTTTTAAGTTTAATATCTAAATAGTATTATATATTCTGCCTTTAATATAAAGGAGGCTCCTAAAAGTCTAGGGTTATAAAGGGATTTTTATATTAAGGATATATTAAGGATATATTATATTATAATAATGAAATTATAGGTATTTATATATAGATATATAATATATTAGACTAGCTATACTAAAAACCATACTATATCTATATATAAAGTTACTAATTACTTTATATTAATACTAGACCTATATAGTTATATAACTTTATATAATTAGCTAGTTATAGAAAAGCCCCAAAGCCCGAAACTTATAAAGAGTCTTAAGGGCTTTGGGGCTTCCGGACTATTACTAGTATCTAGTACTTTTTGGGAAAAGAGTATAATATGTTCTATAATAGGTAACTTATTATAAACTATTTAATCTTTAAGTTAAGCGGGAAATCTGAGGGCCGGACTCGTAATTTAAGTCTTATTAAGGTTATTAAAGTTTTTGCTAGCTAGTACTATAGATTTAATAAAAATATTACGGGAATTCTATAGGTTCTATCCTAATCTATCTAGAAAGTATATATAGTATATCTCTTTATTTATTCCGATATTTATATATAATTCCTGAGAGCCGAACTATTACCTAAGAAAGGAGTAAGAAGGCTAGACTAATACCTTTAAAAACCAAGGCTTTAATAAGTTTATCTAGAAAAGCTTATTAATTCTTCTAAAGATAATCTAAGAAAAGTTTGAGTTTATTATATATTATAACTCGTATAACTAGGGATAGGAACTACTCTAATAGGCCAGAAAGAGTTTCTTATATGGCTTATTTATATAACTAGGGACAGGGACTTGAGTTTATTATATGGAATTATCTATATATAGAGACTCTTGCTATAAACTCCTTATTTAGATTAATTAGTTAAACCTATTTTTAATACTAAGTCTTTATTAAGGTAATTTCCCGCTTCTAGAGGCTTTAGATAAAGTAGCTAATAAGTTTCTTAGCTATTAGCTAAGACTTATTAGCTAGAAAATCTATAAGTAGTAGATAAGATTATAAAGTAGAACTTCCCTAATTATAATACTAAGATATTTTATTATAGTATAAAGTAATTAGATATAGAAGCCCTATTAAATATAATATATCTCGAACTATAAGTTTATAAGATAGGTATAGGGAATCTTAGTACTTAACTAGTACTATAGTCTAGCCCAAAGGCACCTATTATCCTTTATACCTAATTTAATAGGAATAAGAAGTGTCTATATTTTAACTCGAGAAATAATTAGGACTTTTATATAAACTTAGGGTAATAGTTTACTCTATAGAAAAAGAATAGACCAGAAATACTCATATTATATTAATTTTTAGGAAGGGTTATAGTAAATATTATAACTCCTGAAATACTCTTAAGAAAGCTTTCCCGAACTAAAATAGGCTGGTTTATAATCCCAAAAGATCTATAAGAGTTTTATATACCCGAGAATATAAATACTTAAAGTAAATACTATTTGAGTCCTAACCTATAATAAAAGAAAAGTAAAGTATATAAAATAAAATATATAAAGTAAAAGTAAAATAAAATACCCGGATATTTAATAAATAAAAAGCCTAATTATGGGTTATAAGAACTAGTACTAACTAGATATATATATAGTAATATTAAAGGAAAGGTAAGGTAAGGGGAACTAAAAAGTAAGTTAGTATATATTTCGTAAAAGTAAACGGGAAGATATCTAAATAGCCTAAAGGCAAGAAGTATATATTAAAAAAGTTAAGATTAGAGAGAGAAAGGCTATTTCCTATAAGAATAAGTTAGTATATATTCTAAGATAAAGAATTAGGGTACTTAGTAGTGGCCTAAAGGCTTTTATAAGTATTAAAAGAAGGGAGGAGGTATTAAAGTTCGGAGGAATCTAAATAGGAGTTAGTTTCTTTTTTGGAAGTTTAAGAGAAGGTATTCCTAAAGGGCCTAAAGGTATAAAAGGTATTAGAAAAGAAAAGAAGGAGATATTAGAGAAGGAAAGAAGGGATCTAAAATTTAGCTTTCTAAGGAGCAAGTAGGTTAAAGACTTATAGTATAGGAATTCTGGATAAAAGTAACCCGGAAGTAGTAGTTAGGTATTAGCTTTTAGTATTATTAGTAGAAGTATTAAAGGAGGAGGAATTTGGAGGAGGGGTTTGGAGAGATTTGGAGGAGAAGAGGAAGGTTATAAAGTAGTCAGATACTAGCTCTTAATATTAATAGAAGAAGTATTAAAGAAAGAGAAGTTTGGAAAAGGGGTTCGGAAAAGAAGTAAGGAGGAGAAATAAGGAGGAGTAAGGAAGAGGAAAGAAAGGTTATAAGGTAGTTAGATACTAGCTCTTGGTATTAATAGAAATATTAATAAAGGTATTAATAAAGGTATTAATAGAGAAGGTATTAGTAAAGAATAGAAGCTCTTAGTATTAATAGTAAAATTAAAAAAATATAGAAGAAGAATAGAGGTTTTGGAATAAAGATAAAATAGAGTTATAGTTTTATAGAAAATAAAGTTACTAGTACGAGGTAATTATATTATTATATAATTCTATATTTACTTTTATTATTTATTAAGAATATATATTTCTTAGGAGAAAGTATTACTTAGAATTCTTAAGCTTTTCTAATTTAATAATTATATATTTGAAAAATAAGAAATAAATATAATTATATATACTAGAATAAGGGAATTTTTCTTATCTAAAAATTATAATTATAGTATTACTAAATATAGAAATATAGAAGTTTATATAATAAGCTATATATAGAGATTTAAGGAGATTTAAATTACCTTAAATTATTTATAATTAGTAAAGTAAATTAGCTAACTATACGGGTCGAGTATAGTTTAATTATTATTAGTATATCTTAGCTTTTACGAATTAGTAAGAGAAAGAATATTTATATTTTTATTTTTATAACTATAATACCTAAAATTATAATTTTTTTAATATTTAAATATACTTAACCTAGGGTTATTAAGTACTAATATTTCTATTTTCAGGTATTATTTATTATAAATTTATTCGGATTTAAATAATTATATTAAATATATATCTTTATATCTTAAAAGTAAATAATAAAGATATAGCTATACTAGCTTTAACTTTAGCCTTAATCTTAACCTTAATCTTCTTCTAAAAATAACTTTAATTCCAATATATAATACTATTATTAAAGCTTTCCTTTATTAAAGACATATTAAATATGGCTTTAGGTAGTGGTTTTAGTAAAGGCAAAAGTAATAGAAAAAGTAATAAAGCTATAAATAAGTAGAAAGATAATATTTATAATATATTCTCTAATAATTCAGACTTAGTTTATAATATTCTTTTCTATTAATATATTTAACTAATAAACTTCTCTATTTCTTAATCTCCTCTTTATATATAACTTCTTCTTTTTTCTCTATAATAATACTTTAATTTTCTTATATTACCCGATAATATTACTAAAGTAATAAAGCAAATTAATAATAAGGCTAAAGTTAGAGAGATAAAGCTATACTAGGGTAAGAAGCTAAAGGAATTAGAGAAAAGTAAGGTAAATCTAGAGATAAGCTTAGTATATACTTATAGAACCGAATTCTCTTAAGCTTATATTACTTATAGTAATAAGAAGAGACCGAGAAATTCTTTTAAATACTATATAGTTATAAAAGGCGAATTTAATAATACTTATATAAATTATAGATATAATAATAATAGTAAAGTCTATACTTTCTATTAATTTAATACTAATCCTACCAAGTCTGGAAAGCCTTGCTCCGTATCTATAAAACCCTTTATACTAAAGCCTTAATCGCCTATAAAATATAGAAAGCGAGTATAAAAACAGATATAAGGTCAGAAGATAATAGGGAAGGAGGTTATAGTAGAGGAGAATAAGGATACTAGAGGAGAAGGAGATAAAGGAAATATAGATAATTCGAGTAATATAGGTAATATAGAGGATATAGAGAGTAAGGGAGATAGAGATATATCTCATAATCTATGGGATTTGCCTTACGGACTATATAAGCTAAGGGGGGGTTAGGAGTAGTCGAGAATAAGGCGTATATACTGTACTTTTTTTTTTTTAGTAAGGTATAGGAGGGTGGGTGCGAAAATCAGAAAATCAGAAAATCAGAAAATCACTTTTCGCTTCTCGGATTTGTCCGCTAGCCCGCTAATGGCCTCAGTAGCGGGGTGCTGCTGCCTGGGTATGCATTTTGAAGGATCAAAGAATATTTAGATATGATAAGGTTTGATTCTGGGAGGCCATAGTGGAAGTGGGGAAACTGAGGGCTATATTGACTTGCTCGACACCTCTCTGTTAGGAGGATGACGAAGTTTCCTTGGTAGAGATGGCGATCTTCTCACTGCACTGCGTCAAATCGAGTCAAATCGACGGATCCGCATTGGCCAACACTCATGAAATGATTGTGGGAACACATCGACGGTCCTTTCCCAAGAAAGTAGGCGGGTATTGGTATAGAAAGTTGAAATCCCCGAAAATGCTGAAAATGCCGCCTCAGTAAGCATCAGTGAAATACTTACGTGGAGGATCACCCACGTCGAGCAAGCCCCAATATACGCATGACTGCGTCACCAGCGCCCCTAGCAAGCTGCGAGACTATATCTTCCATACCATTCTGGGTGAATCATCTGAACTGCGATATCTTCAACCCCTTTGTTGACTTGGCGAAGTGAAAAGGGGGCTCGGGCGTGCACGTGAGAGCGTGATCGCCTTGACAACATCGAGGCGTCCCACCTTTAATTAATTTCCCTCCCGAAGACAACTTCGACTATTCCATCCTCTTTCCTCCCTCCAGAACCAAAATCAGAGGGCACCGGCACGAAATGAACCAAGCCAACAATAGTCGGCCAAACCTTCCAGACAACGCGAAACAATATCCTCTTCTCGTTTCCCTCGTCAGAGGGGTTCACTACATTCGGGCACAAATGGAACGCAGACCCGAAATTCAACGTAGAGAGACCGATTGAGTTCTGGAAAGCTTAATTAGCGTTTAGAGAGTCCTCGCTAAGAGAGAGCGATGTCGCGGCTCTACAGGAGAGGCTGAGGGGTGCCGGGATGGATAGTCCTGGTGACGAGGTGAGGCAGGCGGAGAGGGAGTTGATAGCTGCACAGAGGGCGGCGGCGAGTGGAACGAGGAAGCGGAAGGCAGGCGGCGATTCGACAGATGACCGTCGGGAGCATACGAAGCGTCCTTTGCGCAGAGAAAGGAGCAGGCCGAGAGCACGAAGAAACGTATCTACGATCGATTTACGGCGCAATCTGAAATGTCCAAACGGGCGAAGGAGTTTATATATGGCCGATATAAGGAGGCTGTGGGCAAGGGAGATGGCGGCGAGGGGAGCTCAAGATCAGCACCAGCGAATAGGCCGAAGCAGATGGCCATCGACTTCGAAGCCCCTCGAGAAAGGAGCACATCATCAAACCAGACGAGTGGCCGAGAACATTGGGAACAATCTCTCTGGGATGCTTTCTTGGACGAAGATGGAAAGGATGTGGGATATCCGCCTATTGAGCTGAAGAATCAGTGTTCAGCCGATAGAGCACATTTGCATCAAGCTTGTGATGGGTTGGGGCTATTTTATGAGACGGCGGTAACAAGTGTCATGGCTATTGGTCCGCGAGGAATATTCAGGGACAGCAGAGGCTGAAGGAGTTGGATTTGGCAGCTGGGTGGCCTCTGGTGCTATATGTCCCCGATATCGACAATGAACACGAAGAGGGAGAGGATGAGGTGAAGATGCAAGCGAAGAGGCAAGCGAAGTTGAAGATGAGAATGAAAGTGATGATGGAGATAACGAGCCGAACTGAGAACCAGAGGAGGGACAAGAACAGAAATGGCACACAACCAGCACTAAGAGATCAAGTGTCCTCGCATGGCAAGATGTTCTGGCCAGTATGCACCTTTACACACCTGAGATATTCTCCAGTCAATACCGAGTTGGAGCAGATATATGGCGGTTTCGATTTCGGGCGAGGGGCATATAAAGGTATCTTCCATTTTCAAACAAACCGGAGGACCGTATGGTAAATCCGTGCAAGGACGATATCGAAGAGTTCCTCGTTCCTAAAGATATTCCATCTGCCGAAAATCCCACCATGTGTTATCGCTGGAGAGAAAGAGAGTGGGGGAAGAACGTGATTCGGTTGGGCTCAGAAGGAGACCTGCATTAAATGACTCTCTCAGACGGCAGAAGGAGGGTCAATGGCACTTGGGGTTCTAATGGCGACCCTGGAAATGTCGAATTCAGCGGTGTCAATGTTAGTGGTCACACTCCACTTGAACGTGATCGAATGGGCATTAGTATCATTGGAACTATTAGATCAAGCAACATACGGCCAGAAAAATCGGGATTGGTGGGAGAGAGGGTATTAACGAAGAGGGACTAGAAATCTAGGTGAGCTAAGAATTTACATCTGAAAATCGGAAGCGCAAGCTTCCTCCTCTCTATCTCTCTCTTTTTCTCTCCGGCGTTCGATGTCTTAATCTCGAATATACAGTGATCCTTCGGCACACCTCACCTTATCGGCAAGTTTTATTGATGTTGATAGCACCTCATTGACATCTTTTCAAAACTTCGGATTCTCCTTCGTCGGCTCCTTCGCAGCCCTCAGCCCCTCCATAAACTTCCTCCCCGTACTCGGGTGGTCCTTAAACAAGTGTTCGACCACCACTCGCCCCAGCACATTCACCAACCACTACTCCAAATTAAAGTCCGCAAAATTTGGCGCCCTGAAGATCTCCAAGAACTCCACTTCTTCCATCTCACCAGTATTCTCAACGTAATGTCACATGTTCTTTGGTACAATACCCTCATCACCCGACGTATAATTGAACGTCCTGGCGGTCCTACTCGAAACAAAGAACATGATTCCCGCGCTACCGCGGATGAAGAAAGACCATTCGTCTGCAAAAGGATGCCAGTGCATATCCCTGATCCCTCGCTGCTTGATGATCACATGAGCAGCTGAAGCAGTCTTGGAGAGCGGAAAGGTATTCGTATCCGTGATTCTGACTTCTTCCGAGAGCTTCAGTGGATCCTGATCAAGCATTTTATGCGTAAACCGCCACTTCGATTCCTTGATATGTGGTCTATCAGGCATCTCATCGTCTGCAGGAATAGGGATTGAGCCCTGGAAGATATACTTCCCCGATGCAGGAATGTGTGAGAAGATTTCGGGTTCGAGGCGGAAATTCTTGCTCAATACCGAAGTCGGCGCGTGTGCCAGAAAATCAGAGAGCATGAAGGTAGAATCTTCGCTGAAGTTGCCATCGTCGAAGATTAAGAGGAATTCACAACCTCATATTCACACCCGCCAAACTCAGCCCTGGTAGGCAACTCCCTAATCGTCGTCTCCCGCGCCCACCCAACTTCCTCGATCCGCATATGCGAGTCCACAAAACCCCACTTCGTGTTCTTCATTACCCCACTATCAGTTGACGGTGGTTGGAGCATATCTGGATCCTGCTGCTCTGGTGAGAGATTGCGGGGACCTAGGACGGATGAGCCTTTGCCAATGGAATTAGGAGAGGGCAGAGGTTTTAAGCTTGGGCGTCGATTGCGGCATCTGTGGGGTCAAGGTAGGATTTTTTGTAGGGGTTTTCATGGGATTCCGCGGGCTTGCGGGTGGATGGCGCGTCATGTTGGCTCAATTGGGCAGTTTGGGGGAGATTTGGTTCAGATTCTTCTCAACTAGCATGGAAGGAATTTTTTCTTTTAGGTAAGTTGGAGACTTTCTTGATCAAAATTGTGGTTGCTCTCATGGAATCTGTGCCAAGACTTGCCCTGCGAGTTGCTTACCAAACAGTACATCGCCATGTCTCCCAATGCTCTCTTTCCGGCATTCCAATCATGAGCTTCACGTATATCTTTTGCATCAACTATCAATCAAAGTTACTGAGTTAAAATGTTGATTGTCCGAGACAGCTTTGGTACATTTTCAAATAAAATAGCTGTGCTGTTTCGGCGAGGCTATCCGTCAATTTCGTGCCAAAACGAATACAACACCATTCTCAGAGTTCATAAGCGCAGCTCCTGCCTCTGCTCAAAAATTTGGCGCCGAAGTCGGCATTGAATAATCCACATTTAGGGTTCTTTCTTTGTCAAAATGGCTGCGGTGATGGCTTTCCCAATGTTCAAGTTCTCAAGATATATTTTTGTCTTCGAAGATTCGCCGCGTCTTTGTTGCTCCAACCTGCCCGAAACCTGCTATTCCATCCACCAATAATAGCGAGTGTATTCATGTTCCGTCTCTATAGCTATCTGAAGTTCAATTACGAGGAGACTCTGCTAGTCCCTCACAAACCCGACCTGTCTCTCAAAATGCCCTTCCTAACCCGCCGCAGAAAATACAAGCCAGCCTCCCCAACACAAACAGAAAACGAAATCTTTGGAGCGAGAGAAAGCTTCCTAGAAGATGAAGAGTTTGAGATCGCTCTCGAAGAGCATTACGGCCCCACAATCCCCCTGGGACCATCCACCGCGGTGGCCTATCCTCCATCCGGCTTCTCGAATGTACCTGCCACCACAACCATCGGCTCGAAGACTTTTCCTATTCCACACTCTTATCAAATAGTTGATTCCCTGCGCGCTGTACGTTTTTGGCTTTTTTTCCCGACGCGGTGGAAAAGTCCTAAGCAAGACTGATATGTTCCATCGTTACTTTCAGATTATTTGCGTTCATTGGAATTTGTATTATCATTATATGCGTCTTCGCTAGTGGCCGAATGACTGTCGGGGACCGTCTCCATACCAACAACCTAATCTACACGGAGATTATTTCGACATAGCGGCGAAGAAAGTGTTGATTGCTGTGAGAGTTCTATGAACGAGGATCAGTAATCTTTGGAGATGAGGTCGGGCTTGGTCTAAAAAAGCGCGTCATGTCTTGAGGGCCTCTTGGGGTGTATCAACGTAATATTCAATATTAAATTACTTTTCGGCCGTCCGAACTTTCTTCTATTAAAATTATGCGTATATATTGCAAATGAGCCCCTTTGGATTATTGTCAACGAAACGTCTCGTTTTAAACTCCTGATTCAAATCACCTCCAACGTCCCATTCATCCTCTGACCACGTTTCAAGGACCTAATCCATGGAATCTGACGCCAGTATCCCCAATTAAGAAGGATGCCTGGAATGGTGGAGATCAATAGGCCTTCTAATCAAACGACTTGCCTTTCAACCACCTATTGAGCATATCCAATGCTACCTCAGGCTGATCTTGAGGGACCTATCGCGCAGCCAGTTAGCAACTATTTCACTTTCTCACCTCCAATCTGGTCAACATACCATATGTCCCGATCCATCAATCGTCACAAGCGCAAACCTTGTCGTCTTCTCATCCCCATCTACCATCTTAACATTAACCTCCTTGAACATGCCCGCCACCACCTCCTTCCCATCCTTCTCACTCTTCCACGGCTTCAAAGTCAACGACGTGAAAGCAGCTTGGCCCTTCCAAGGCATATTTGCCGTCCAGCGCTTCGCTCCCGCTGTATTGCACGCGAGATCAAGATTCCCTTGGTAGATCAGAACGTCGATTTGGCTGGCTAGGAGATATTGTACTTGAGGTATCATGCTAATTGCGAGATCGTTGGTGAGCTCGAATGCTTGTGAGACGGTATCGGAACCAGCGGTGAAGTTCTTGATCTCTTTAGGGATGCTGAGAGCGGAGAAAGAGGACTCTAGATTGAGATAGTCTTGAAGGAGTTGAGTATTCGCGTAGCAGAAATTGTCAATATCGCAAGGAGCGGTGACTATGTGGTGATGAGCTGTTGTTCATGATGAGAAAAGAGAGGGTTGTGAGATGGTGTTTTGTGGAGGAAGTAGGGAGGTATTACTGTCAAATCGATTGCGACCCCCGGCGTAGGATTCTCCATCATAGAAGTTGATCACGCCAGTCATGCAGACTGTAGACGCAGCTGCACAGATGGCAGGATCAGGGTGGTCGTAACATACTTTCGCTACCTCGAGGCATCGAGGAAGGTTCGTGGCCATGATTTCGCAGCGAGTTTTGTTGAAGACTGGTTCCTTGACACCAGGATTGGTCGTACAAAGAGTTTCCCAGTACCCAAACGCTGTATCCAATGGTGATACATAGCCATTGCCTATGGCCACTGACTTTAACGGTACCTGAGGCCGTTTTGGGTAGATATTGTTCTGGCTGACAATCTGAGCACCAAGTGCGGGGAGATAATGTCCCTATAATATCAGGTCAATGAAGTTTAACGCAAACGAACTTGAACATACAGCATAGCTTTCCCCCGTAATGACCAGTGGTCCCTCGGAGTGTTCCGGGAAAACCTGGCTGACGAACAATTGCAAAAACAGATGCATATCAGCCGCACTAGTGAAAGAATCACCTGGTATTGGCTCTCCCTCATCGAGATATGAGAAACCAACGCCAGCAGGTTGATCCACAAATACCAATGCCGTCTCCTTGTTCCACCCGTACGGGTTATAAACGGTGCCATTTCCGTGCTCATTGATCAGACATGGACCCAATTCCTGGAGCATTCCAAGCATGCTTGAGCCACCAGGGCCTCCGGTAAGCCAGAGAGCAAGCGGCTCTGATCCACTGCTCTTGGTAGCAGCCTCGCTCTTGAAGTACCAGAAGAAGAGATGCTTATGACCGACGTCAAGCCAGCCGGTATACTGATCGACAGGCGTATCGCAGAGTGAGGAATTTTGACGCTTGACGCGAATTGAGTGATCGGGAGATACATCACTTTGAAAGATCGCAAATTCAGAGACGGATTCATCTTCTCTCAAGGGGATCTGAGTGGTGGATGTTCCGGCAGTTGCCAACTGGGCAACTGCTTGGAGCCACAAAAGACACTTCATCGCGGAAGATAGAATTGATCAAATTGTTGACGGATGCTTGAAGAACTGTTCCTATATGCTGGAAGAGTGGTAATCAGACAGAGAAAAATATGGCGTTGCGGTCTTTGGAGGTTGGGGTTGGAACTCCGAGAGATTAGGCATCTAGCTGAGTAGCTCCGCAACCCCGCTATCTGAAACAGGAAGGTGGGCTGACGAGCGCTGGAAGCGTACCTGCAGATCTAGCCAGCGCCATTGGCAGAGCCGAATTTCCTCTTGATGAAACACTAGAAATAGAAATCAAATGTAAGATGGTGGTGGATCGATGATTGTACTTAGTGATCATTACGGACCCAGCACTAGCAGTAAACCTAATTTTACATCACGTGATTGCCCCCCGGCCCCTTTCTTCTCGACAATCGGCCGTTGTATGCATTGGCAGCTTGCCGAGAAGATTTGACCCGGACGCCCAAGCCCCTGCTGCGCCCAATTTCGATCCTTCTACTTTACTACGCCCCCCCCTAAATAAAACGTAGCGTGGCAAGGTTGGCACGGCCATTTTGGTGTAGATTATACCCTGGCCGAGCTACGTTTTATTTAAGAGTACCATGATGCTTTAAATACTCCCTCTCGATTCTTAGCACGTCGTCTCTTGGCCCTCGCTACGCCTGACACACTTTCCATCCAAGATGACCTCATTCCTCCTCCTTCAATCGTTGATATTGTATCTCGCCCCTCTCGCCTCAGCGACATGTTACTATCCCGATGGCACGATCGAGACAAGCAATGAGTACCAACCTTGTGTCGCGACGGTAGGAACATTCTCCATGTGCTGCGCAACGAACCGCGCCCAACTCCCAGATCAATGTCTCCCCAATGGATTATGTCACAATCCGTGTGCAACTTCGGGCTTCTGCGGTGACTCGACAGGTGGCCAATACTGGCGTGAGTCGTGTACGGACCCGACTTGGAGCAGCCCCTATTGTTTGAAGAACGTTTGCACGAATAAGGCTGTAAGCGTCCTGAACCTGAAGTGAAATCGAACAAAGTGCTGAGGATTCAAAGCAGAGTGGCGGTTCGTCTAATGGTACTGCTGCCGTATCCCTTTGTGTTGCAGACGGGACGTGGTGCTGCGGAGGAGACTTGAATTCAACTGCCTGTTGCGCGTCGAATGTCGTTCGGGTTGCGATAGCGGCGACGGTGGGAGTATCGAGCACGAGCACGAGCACGAGCACAAGCACAAGCACGAGCGCTACGATATCTACGAGCAACACTAGCAACCCGACAATAACGAGCACCGGCACTTCAACATCTTCAAGCGCAATACCACCGGTATCGTCAAGCAATAACGGGGAGAGGGTTAAGCTGGGGGTTGGCCTCGGAGTTGGAGCTGCATGCATACTTGTTACTGCCATTGCTGCTTACCTCTTGTTAAGGAAAAGCAGACGAGAAAAAGAGCAATACGGGTCGGTCCAAAGTGGAAATACCCAAGGATATGTTGGTCCAATTGTCTCGCCAAAGGCAGAGTTGGACACTAGGGTTTATGAGAGAGCCGAGCTAGGTTCGGGAAATCATCAGACGCCATATTCGGGGAATGTAGTGTACCATGAAGTTCATGCTTGAGACAAAAAGGCAAATCAAGTTTACAAAAGTACTTTGAGGATGCATCCCTTTCCTCGCCGGTGCCAAATCTGCATTGGCAGGCGGACATGTCGATTGCAGACATCTAATATAGGATTTGAAGAGCAGTCAAACTAAGAAAGCAAAAATGAGAAGGGGACGACGACTGGCACACCCAGCACTTACTGGAAATATCTGAAAATGAGGCGTGAATCGGGAACAAACTCGAATGTCTTGAGTATGTCATTAACGAGGGTATATCTTTCGCAGAAGCGCAAATGTGGCCTTGAAAGGTGGGGCTCTCTGCCACCGACCCACTCCCAGTGCAAGCTCTAGCCATAACTCCGAGTCCGCGAAACACTCCCCTAAACAGCCCAATAAACATCAATCTTCACCTCTTCAACATAATTGACCCAACCACCATATCTCGCCTTTCCCCACACCGTCACCACATCTCCGACTTTCAGATTCCGCACATATTCTCCATTGCCAGTTGCTCTGCCCCGACCTTCCCCATCAAGTTTCTTTCCATCAATCGAGTCAGGGTCCATAACATTATCGGTACAGGACCAAGTGATAACGTGTTCCTTCGTGTCTCTTGTTCCTGTTCGATTTCTCTGCAAGCAATCCAAGCCCGGGTCAGGTCCGTGACGGAATTCGACCTTCGTTTCTGGGGGCTCTGTGGCGGTTGTTCGCGTTTCTGTTCGTGGAGATATGGTGCGTGTAGTACAGATGATCGGTTCTGCGTCCGGGTTTGCTGATTGCGGATCTGGAAGGTAAAAATAGGGAAGCAGCTTCTCTCTATTGGCTGCATGAAACTCTCCTATAATCTCCTCAACATCGGAACGAGAATGAAAGTGCTGCCATGCAAGAGATTCTGTTAAATGAAATGGAGGTAACTGACGGTCGCGTATAGCGGACAAGGTCTCTAGACCAACATCAAACCAAGTCGAAGAGCCCCTATATGTGCCTCTGCAACCAGGGGGTCCTCCCCATCCTTGGTCGTGGCTCTTGATTGTGAAGACTATCTTTCGGCAGGGAAACTCTCCTCGAGGCACTGCGTCTCGAGACCAGTAATCGATCACTTCCTCCGTGGCATTGATTGGAAAATCACCAGACTCGGCCCATGGTTCTGAGGGTATTGAGGGGTATTCGTCGACGATTGTCATTGGTAACGCAGTGGGATTCTCTTTTGTAGGGAAGTAGCCAAGGGGATATGATCTCAACTATAATTTATTAGCATGTGAGAACCATATTAAGGAGCACCAGGAGGTTGCCAACTCACCAAGAGCTTGTTCTCGCGTTCTCGGCCTGAAAGGATGCTGACCTCCCCGTTGGTTCTGCAAGTCGTAGTCTTGACCCAGTAATCCGCGGAGTCGATAATGGCATCAACCAATTCTAATGGTAGCTTACCCTTCTTTATCAGGATCTGCTTGACAACAAGAACATCCTCAGGGGACGGTATGTATTGATTTGATGTCCCGGCCATGGTTCCTAACAGTGCAGTGGAGAGTGTTGTAAAAAGGTTCCAGACGGACATGTGCGTGGTGACTTGAGTTTCCTTAATTGGGGGTTCGTTCTTGGATGAGATTTATTCAATGTGATTGATGCGTAAGGTGGTGAAGGAAAGAAGGTTTCGTGCAAAATATGGGGTTGACTTACAAGTTATTGTGGAGTGATGCCTGAGAGAGAAAGGTGGCAAATGACGTTTCTCGGCAAGGCTGTCACAACACTAATGCAAGGCTGACAGTTTTGGACCTGGACGAATCAGCCTCCCATATTTCACCATGCGGAGAACTTGAATGTCCCTGAAGTTCGAAAAATACACTAAAGGTCGAGTATTTAATAGTAATTGGTCGATTCGAATCATGTGAAATGGTCAAAACAGGTGCAAAAGTCCGAGCGAAATTTCTGTGCATTTGGCTAGGAAGGGGAAGGACTATTAAACTCAATGTACCGGGCTGACCTCGGACATTGGATCAGATGTGCAACAAAATTTATCAAGGGGACCTTCACTTAAGTTGTCGATAGACTTGTTTTGAGATAAGATGTGTAATCAATTTCAGCATCAACTCGAGGCGAAACTCACTTGATCAGTAGCCCACCTTTCTACTACATGATGCATGCTGTTTTCCAGACCCCTGTGAAGAGGAATTATTCACTAACCTAGAATATCGAATCTAGAGTCTAATAGCAGAACACTCTAGGGTATCTTTGCAAAGTCATTTCTCAAAGACACAACGGACTAGTGGATTCTCCCTACCAATCTCCAGACTCCTTATTTGGAGCTGATGGAAAGGCTGTTCACGGTCTCGGGATTGAAGTCCTTCCTTGAAAGGGGATTTCTCCAAGCAGTGGCGTCGAGTAGTTAGAAGTTTGATGGCGAAAGAAGCTGAGGGACAGGTTTAAAGTCATATTAAAGAGCAGGCGTTTGAGCAGCCCTTACAACTTCAAGGACATGTTTTTATTTAGGTGATGGTTCTAAACCTATAACCCTTAATCACACTACCCCGGTCCGTCAATTATTCTATACTACTAGAAAGCCAATAACGACATTTCAATTTCCCTTAGAATTATCATTCTCAAAACATCTCTACAAAAACCTAAAATCTCATTCTCTCACATCCCCTCAAACAACCATCATTCTCTCTATCGTCTTCCTTTGTATATATTTCACATATCCGATACAGGGTTTGTCTCTATCCACAACAGGAGATAGCACCAGGATCCCGACCCTAGAAGCTCGAGATTCGTCGAAAGGAGCATTCGTCGGCATTATCATAGGAACTTTACCGGGGCTGGTCATACTAAGTCTGCTGAGCATGTGTTGTTTGAAAGGGTACTGTTCATGAGCACTCTGAATGGCCTGGGTCGGGTAAGGGCCAGATAGATACCAGGGGAGAAAGGATGTATCAGAATCACGCTGAGCTTTGACTTTTGAGAATACAGGTGAAGGAAAAATCATGCATTCCTATCATATTCCCATTGTCTTCGCCGATTACCGAATCCATCTGAGTGCCGTCTTGATCCTCTCACCCCATTCCGAATAAACTCAAACCCATCACCAGTCACTTTTCAAACCCACACAAAGGAGTCAAACCAACGTCAATCTCATCTCTATTCTTCCGCCAGCCTCGCTCATCTGATCACACCTTACTCCCCAACAAAGCCCTAACCACACTCTCCGCATCCCCCTCCAAACCCTTCAATCCCATCTCCCCACTTCCCTCGAGCCAACCTCTCGCCTTCTCGACAGCCATGCTACAAACACCCTCTTCCTCACCCGCGCAAATCTCAAGCCACTTAACCACAAGCGGCGTAGCACAGATTCCCTTATCAAAGTCATATTGTCTCTCGACACCTTCCTTCTCCCCATCCTAACCACGAATTTGAAGATTTCAGATTCAGAGCCAGACCACGTACCTTGGAAAGTTTGAAGTTCGATGAGACGGGCAATTTTCTCTTGTATGGTCTTGGAGGACCAATCGACCATTGGCTGAGAGGGCAATTCGAGGCCAGAAATTGGAGGGTAGTCAATCTCACCAGAGTCAGAAATCGAAGACTTCGAGGCCAAAAAATTTGGTCCCATGATGGTTCAGTGTGTTTAAGATAGTTTACAAGTGTCCCTCACCATGAGGTCGTGAGACTCTCGACTTGGCCGTAGCATACGGAAGCCGCCAACAGACATCAGGAAGCGAGCTATTGGGGGTGAAAATAAAGAATGGAAACCCCTGACGCAAAGAAAGCGGACAGTCCATTCATATGCCATCGACCTATGGTAGATCAAATGTGCTATCAAAAGTTCAACACCATAGTGGTAATCGTCAGATGGAAGCAACCTCGGTTGAGATGTTCAGGGGCTCTCGGCTACGCGGGTGGCTGAAAGAACCTTGCTGCAGTCACGTCCAAGCACGCAATATCGGCGTCCTGGGCCTGGCTTGCATCACCGAAATCGCTGACAAAAGCTCTAGATGCTACTTTTTTGTCCGCCCTCAAGAGATCTTGATCTCACGATCAAGTCTCCTTTCAACAAGTATCGGCCGCCATGAATTCAACTCGAAGCATCGTCGCCGCTGCGCGAACAGCAGCAAAACCTTCAAAGAGCATCTCCCGATCCTGGACTCGACATTCTTCACACAAAGCCGCCCCTCCATTATCCCAAGCACCGCGATCCCAAAATGCCTCCCGATCATTCCAGACCCAAGGATCACGGAAAAACACCTCTGCCGGCCTAGCAGAAGCCTCCAACCCCGCAATGGCCTTCCCCTGCCTCGACGCCCTCGAATCCAAGTCCGCAACCCTCGAAGCGCGCTCCCTCTCCAGCGGTCCAGAACCCTCCTACACCAGCGGCGTAACGCTCAACTACCAATGCCACGAACCTTTACTCCTGGACTGGGGCGGCGTGCTCCCGGAATTCAATATAGCATATGAAACATGGGGCACACTCAACGCGGACAAATCGAACGTCATCCTGCTACACACTGGTCTCTCAGCTTCTTCGCACGCGCATTCCACGGAGACGAATCCGAAGCCGGGCTGGTGGGAGAAGTTCATCGGCCCCGGCGGATGTTTAGATACGGACAAATATTTTGTGATTTGTACGAATGTTATAGGAGGGTGTTATGGGAGTACGGGGCCGAGTAGTGTTGATCCGGCCGATGGACACAGGTACGCTACGCGGTTCCCTATACTGACCATGGAGGATATGGTGAGGGCACAATTTCGACTGCTGGATGGGCTGGGCATTGAGAGGTTGTATGCGAGTGTGGGCGCGAGTATGGGAGGCATGCAGAGTTTGGCGGCCGGCGTCTTGTTCCCGGAGAGAGTTGGCAGGATCGCGAGTATTTCGGGCTGTGCGAGGAGTCATCCTTATAGCATTGCCATGCGGCATACGCAGAGACAAGTGTTGATGATGGATCCGAAGTGGAATCGCGGGTTTTACTATGATAGTGTGCCTCCGCATGCTGGGATGAAGCTCGCGAGAGAAATTGCTACGGTTACTTACAGGTCGGGTCCGGAATGGGAGCAGAGATTTGGGAGACGGAGGGCAGATCCGAGTAAGCAGCCAGCGTTGTGCCCCGACTTTCTCATCGAGACATATCTAGACCACGCGGGCGAGAAGTTCTGCTTGGAGTACGACGCCAATAGTCTACTCTATGTAAGCAAGGCGATGGATCTTTTTGATCTTGGTGCAGTGAGTCAGTCTGCGAGCGCGGCACGGCGAGCTGCTCACGCTCAACGATTTGCAAGTGGGCAAGCCAAAGATTCAGATGCTGCTGCATGCAGTCTCTCCCTGCCCGATTCCCCTTACGAGGAACAGCCCGAGTCGAATGCTCCTTCGGATTTAAACAAGCCAGTCTCGCAATCATCGGGACCGCCTGAAGATTTGGTACTTGGCTTGAAGGTTCTGAGAGATCACCCTGCACTGGTGATGGGTGTCGAGAGCGATATTTTGTTCCCTGCGTGGCAGCAGAGGGAGATTGCTGAGACATTGAGGAGAGCGGGGAATAAGAACGTGACGCATGTTGAGCTTGGAGAGGATGTGAGTTTGTTCGGTCATGACAGCTTTTTGCTGGACTTGGAACATATTGGGGGAAATTTGAAGCAGTTCCTCGGGTGACTGGAGAGAAGACAAGAAAGACAACGGAAGACTGGTATTATGCTCAGGCGAGCAGACGAAAAGGGAGAGATTCGGTCTATATGCACCCTTTGACTTGGGAAAGCGAGATGGATACCTGAAGCTCTGCATCGGGACGGCGTTGTTTGGTAGCATTTACAGCCTGCGCGAGCATACACGGGTCTATTGCAAGAGAATCAATGACATGAAGATATTCACCATTCATCCAACCTGACCTCTCGAGCAACGTTCCACAAAATACGAATATGAATGACACCCAACTGACGAGTCGGTTCCAACCTCGCTATCTTCCCCACGCTGCTTCAATCAGATTGTCATACTCAAAACTCGCCCATACAGCACACACCGATCAACGCCACATCTTCATCCCGCTCCCATTCCAAAAATTTACTCTTCGGGCATTCCCGTCGCCACTGCGTGTCTCCTTTTTGGGTTGCCCGCCGCGCAGCTGCCAGGGTAGCTTTCGCCAATCGGCTCCCATTCCGCCCCCTGTTCTCAGCTCTGCGCAAACCTTACTTTTTCGAGCCCCGCTTTCCCACCCCCCATGAAAAATCGCATCTCCCACTTCCACCCTCTTCCTCTCCACAAGCTTCTGTTCCACAACATCGGCTACACGTCAATGTGCCTTGCAGACTTATAGCGACACCAGTGAGCGACTTGAGGTCTTTGCGCTTACTGCCTTTGGGGACGAAGAAAGACTTCACGAGGCTTCATCATCAATTTTTTTTCGAATATTTTTTGCCCGATAAGAGATACCCATACTATTTTAGTTTACCGCACCACTACGGCTTCAGAACAGAATCAACCGCTTCTTCTTGTATATAATTCAGATTCCGAGGACGAGGCAATTGGCGAGGAAAGAGAAAGAGAAATGGAGAATAAGAATTCCGCCAGCAAGGCGACCGGTGTGGAGACCTACGCTGTGGGCAATGGCGAGGGCTATCGCAAGTCTGGCGACGGGCTGGAGGGGAATGGCAGCGGGAGTGTGGAGATGACAGGCCAGAGAGCTGTTACGAATGCTGGGGAGGTTGATCCTGAGGTCTTGGAGCACGCCATCCAGGCGTTGGAGAACAAGAAGACGGTGTGGTGGGCGTACTTGACTACCAAGGACTTCTGGTTGGTGTTGCTTATTGGGTATGTCCTTCTCCCAGTTCAAGATCCAAGACTAATGAATATTCAGACAAGTACTTGCCCTCTGCATCACGGCTACCAACACGTTCTCCTCTCTGCTCGTCAACAAGGGAACTTCAATCCCAGCTTTCCAGACCCTCTTCAATTACATCGTGCTCTGCGCAATCTACACAACCTACACCATCTACCGCTACGGCATGAAGAAATACCTCAAGCTCCTCCTAGTCGACGGGTGGAAATACATCATCCTGAGCTTCATGGACGTAGAAGGAAACTACTTCACCGTCCTTGCCTACCGCTACACCGTACGTCTCCCCTCCCCCTCGCCATCCTTCCCTCTCAAACTAACATAACAATCCCAGAACATCCTCTCCGCCCAACTCCTCAACTTCTGGTCCATAATATGCGTCGTGATTGTCTCCTTCACCCTCCTCCGCGTACGCTACAAATGGGCGCAGATAGCCGGGATCCTGATCTGCTGCGGCGGCATGGGCATGCTTCTAGCCTCCGACCACATCACCGGCTCGAACGGAGGCAATCCTCCCACTCAGCTGAAAGGCGACCTCTTCGGGCTCGCCGGCGCCACGTTCTACGGCCTCTCTAACGTCTTTGAGGAATGGTTTGTCAGCAAGAGACCTATGTATGAGGTGCTCGGTATGTTGGGCCTATTTGGCATAATCATCAACGGCATCACGGCCGCGATCTTCGACCGCGCGTCGTTCGCTTCTGCGACGTGGGATGGGCAGGTAGGCGGGTATATTGTGGGGTATACGCTCGCTTTGACTATCTTCTACACCTTAGCCCCCATCATTCTTCGCATGGCTTCTGCAGCGTTCTTCGATATCTCTCTCCTAACCGGCAATTTCTGGGGGGTGATTATCGGGATCAAGGTCTTTGGGTACACGATTTATTATCTATATCCGATTGCTTTTGTGTTGATTATTCTCGGTTTGATTGTGTACTTCTTGGCGGGCTCCATGTTGGGGGATAGTAAGAAGCCTTGGTTGGGTGCGAATCAGGAGGAGGGGGTGGCGGGATTGGGGACCGCGAAGTTGAAGGCTATTAATGAGGCGAGGAGGGAGGGGCTGGTAGGTGAGGGAATGGCTTAGGTGGTAGTTGTTGTGGGTGAGTGGGGATGACGGAAGGAATGGAGTGAGAGGTGGTGTGGATATTTCTGAATGCTTCTATTTATGAGGAGTTGATTTCTGATTATGTGGAAATCAATGGATGTCTTTCTCGTCTTCACTCTGTACTCTTCTGATTTCTCTTCAATCTGCTTCCCTCGACTCCGTGTCACAATTTTGCTCTAGTGAGCTATTTTTGAATACATTTACAATCGTCGGGTTACACAAGACGTCACTGGTTCGCCATCCTGAGATCCAGTGCAAAGTGCGGCCTATCAGCGAAGCTGTCATGACTCGCAATGTTTGACTTAGAGTGCAAATCGAGGGTTATGGAGCAGCAGTCAAGAAATAATGCGGCCTACCCTACAGGGTTCTTGACTGTCACAAGAGGAGGTTCCGCTGTCAACATTAATAGTTACAGGGGGCTCTTAGCGCTGATTGAGGATGCGCCCCCACTCCCAACTCGATGGGACACATGAAATTTACCAATGATCTTTTCTACTAAGGTCCAAGAAATATTGAAATCTTGCCGACCAGAATAAACGAGCCTCATCTCATACTACTTGGTCTTGTGGCCTCCTTTCGCGAAACTTGGGCTGCTGCCGCCCGACCGGCAGCAGCAAAGCATGCATCGCGGAGGGAATTTCAAAAACCGATTGGGAAACAACAAAATGTGAGCAGAGAACGCCAATTGAATCTTCCTTGATGCTGGAATATTACTCTCCAGTGGGTTGTAAAGGAAAGGAAGAAGGGTGCCGAGAGCTGAGCTGAGGGTTTGCTGGGACCGCACGAGAAAACCTTCCTTCCCCTTGTCAATCTGTCAAAAACCCCCCTTGCCCTTGTCAACACCCCGGTTCCCCTTGTCAATCTCTCGAAAACCCTCCTTCCCCTTGTCAACACCCTGGTTCCCTCGTCATTACTCGTGTGTACCGTGCACAGTAGGATACAGTAAAAAAAACCCTACCCTGAAGTGTGTTTCTAGCACGTTCGCCTCCACAAAACTTTAAATTCCAGTTGTCTTATTCGTTAGTACCCGGTCTTGCAGCGTCTGTGGATCCAGGCAGGGCATGGGTTTATTTGCCAAGTCACCAAGTATGTCAAAACCCCTCCTTCCCCTTGTCAACGAATCACTGCATCGAATCATCGACAACTCAAACATTGCCGAACCCTATTAACTCTCTGAATATTCTTATTTCACAAGACAACCTCAGATTTTTAGTATTTAATCACCGCCTTTTCCCTTCCTCCAAATCTCTCTCCCCTCGCCATCAGACTCATCCCGGGTATCACTTACTATTACCTCATCCGGTACAAAGTGCAAAACTCCTCAGCGCATCGGAAAACACGCCCTCAGTACGAACCCAAGTTAGTTCAAGCATTCACAAACGTCCTTCCCCATATCCATCCTCAAACAAGAAAGTTCACCGCGCCCATCATTCCACAGAAATGCCACCACTCACACAACCCTTATACCTCTGCCATATCTGCTTCCAACTCTACTTCGATCGCATAGAACTCCTAAAACATTATAATTCTTCCCACGGTGATGAGAACGAATTCCCGAAAGATGGAGAGGGTGGGGGAAGTGAGGATGATAGTGAGGATAGCGAGGGAGCTGGGAATGGAGGAGAAGGATGCGTCATGGATAAATATGGAAAAAGGGATCAATCTGGAGAGAGTTTGGATGTGATGTTTCCTACTTGATGAGTTTATCTGATGAGTTTATCTGAGAGGAGCTGAATGGGGGAAGGACGGGAGGGATGATACGGGGAGTTAGAGGGAGTAGGGAAATGCTTTAATTTAGCCATTCTCCATGATATGAGCCGCCTCCATTTAATTCTTTCTGTCAAGTGCTCGAGATGAAGCCTATTCAAGTAGTTGTGTGAACCCCGTAGCAAGCTCTTTCCAACCACTGAAGATTTTGTTACAAGCGATTTTCGCTATCCATACTCTCCCGAATCATCCCCCTTCTCAAGGATTCAGAGATCTCAATCTCATGGCCTTACATAATGATTAAGTGATTGTTCACTACCACATCATCACAACCTCAAGTATGGGCAACATGCAAGCCCCCCATCCTTCCGAAAAAGCTTTCCATTCACACAGCAAATCCACCATCCAACAATGCGTATATCATACATAGCCCCTGCATTCCCCCACCCACCTTTCTCTAAATCAAAACATCCTCCCGCAAAAATCCCAAGTCTCCAGAATCCAAGTATCGCCTCTTCAAAACCCAACACATCACACTAACTAACCTCATAACCAAACAACCTATTCCGCTTCAACATATTTCAACATCAATATGCAATATGGGCCGAAAGAGATGAGAGAGAAGAGTACGAAAAGAGTACGAGAAGGAATACGGTGGAGAGTTTGGGGAGGGGTGCGGACGGGAATATGGACAGAAGGGCGGCAAGATTCCAGAAAGGAATATAGCAAAGGTTATAGCAAGGAATACGGAGAGAGATATGTGGAGGTGGAGAGCGGCGCGGAGGACAAGGACAAAGACAAGGGGACTTCCAGGAGGGACAATCAAGGTGGAGGAGGCTATTCTGTTTATTCTTATTCTTCCTCTTATTCTTCCTCGGCATTTTCCAGCTTGGTCGATGCAAGTAATTTTTGCCTCGATGGGCTGCTAGGGGGGATGGCTGGGATTTAGGGGTAGCCTACCCTCACTCGCCTGTGGGAAAATATTAGCTAAGTGGTTCATATTCTTACCGAATTCGCCCATTCACACGTTTCTTTGGATTCATTTTCATGTCCCCAAACTAGTGGTGTTTTGAACCAATCAACTCCCCCTCTCAATCGTATTCTAAAATTAACCTTCCTCCGTTCTCCCTCCGGGGCTCCTCACTTCTCTCAAAAAACCCAGGGAATAAACCTCTTCGTCTTCCGATGCCAGTCCTCCCACTCCGCTCCAAACCTCTTCTTCAACATCGATTCCTCATCCTCAACCCTGATCCACGTGGCGATCAGTGCGGCGCCGATCAGGACGTTCCACATCGTTCTCCATATCGACATCACCACCTCAGGATGCGCGACCCAGCAAGCGAGCCAACAAGATGACACGCCTTCAGCTCTGCCAATAAGGTAGAGGTTGGAGAGGATGACGATCATGTTGCTGGTGTAAGAGGGGTGTTGAACGAATTTGTACCTATCGAATAGTGGATGAGTCAGCGAACTTTGAAAATGTGAGTGAGAGCCAAGGCGAGAAAGTTTACTGTAAATAGTAAGAATCAAAGAGTGCCAGCTAAAAACAAGCAGATCGAACGAAACTGAGTATGATTCCTCCCCTCCACCTCGATAGAGGACAGGAATGCGGAGTCAAGGATAAGTAGAGAAGAAACACGTACAGGCCTGTCGTAACCAACTTCCCCGGCACCGCAAGCTGGAACGTGAAGTTCGGTCCCAGCTGCTTGAATGCCAGTAATCTCACTGGCGCCGCTATCAAAATTCCGCCGAGGCAAAGACTCGTTCGCCAAGACCAGGTAAAGAGAGAAGGGTTCAAATGCTCCTGCTTTAGACAGATGTGCTGAGGTGGTGAGGGGTAAAAGACGGCGAGGGCCGCGTGGTGTATCCCGAGGCCGATGACCGCAAGTCGACAAGAGTTTACAAAGAGTGGGGATGTGAAGACGGCGATGCTGTCTTTCGTTTTTGTTTTCGGTGGAGTTTTTGGTTGAAAAGGGGGAGCAGGGGGGGTCTTCGTTCCTTTCGTGCTCGTTTCTGTGGTCCTGGTGCCTGCGGTGGTGGAGGAAGTTGCTTTTGAATCTGAATTCGGCGGTGTGATGACCAGGACTGTGAGAGTTGTTGCGGTAAGGATTGTGAGAGCGAGGAGGATGTTTGGGAGGGGTGGCAGGGTAGGCATTTTGGCTGGTAGGGAGTGGTGGTAACAAGTTCGTGGTGTGGTATGGTTGACGAGAAAGATAGATGAGCTGAGGTAAGAGGGAAAGTTTGAGGCTGAGGAAAGTTAGTGGGGAGATTTCGGATCGAGAGGATGAGGCAGGGAGTGAACATACCATAGTAAGGCGTGATGAATCGTGGTGTGGTGTGAGGTGCTCGTGCGGGTCAAAAGGACGAGGAGGACGGATGTGATATCCGGAGTTGTAGCGACAATCAGGTGTTATGGATGTGTAATGTATATCTTGGCAGCTTGCGAGGCACAATTTGTAAGGAACTCAAGATTAGACAGTTCAATTCACTTCCGAGGCACAGCATAGGAATAGCAATTACTCCAACAAGTTTTATTGTCACAAGTTACATCTGGTGTACAAGGGCAATATATGACCGACGCTAATTTCAAGGATGATCACCCAAACGCCAACCCTCCAGAGACTTTTGGCCCAACGCTCCGGCTTCCCTTCCATGCGGTACAAAAGAAAATCCCCTCCTGTCTCCCCTAATCTCTCTAGGTCTGAACAGTTCTTCCAGCTCTGACTGTCTGACTTCCGCAGCTGCGTCCAGCTTTGGGGTCTCCTGTCTCTCTACTCGTTCCTTCTCTATAACGGTGATGGCCCATAGTAACGTCATGAGGACTTCCACGCTCGGTGAATTCGATCCTCCATAATGACCCGCATCTGCGTTAGAAAGACAGTCTTGGAGCTGCTGTTCAGACGCTAACCGCATTGCCACCATCGTCGCATCCAAAAGAGGACGCGCCAAGTTGGGGCTGCAGGTTAGCAGTCGTCTCAGCAAGCGAATCCGAAGAGTGAATCTCGGGCGCAGGCTGGTCGTCGTGGTGGAGGAAGTCATCGAGGTCGAAGTCGTCAATGCCGCCGTCGTCGTGGCTAACCAAATGATCGTAGTTAAGATCGAATTGGTCGGCGATAGGGGCGATCCCATTCTCAAAGAAGTGACGATCTGACGCAGTGGGGTCAGGAGCGTCGAAATAGCCGCCGAAGTCATATTGATGAAGAGGTTGATTGCCAAGATTTGAGAGATGGCTGAAGTTGTGGCTGTCATTGAATCCATCCAGGGCCGTTGTTCTTCCGACTGACACTGCAGGTCGCACAACATCGCGGCAGGATGTTGTGTCATATCGGAAGAACTGGCGCTGGCGGACTCGACAATAGGGCGGATCTCCGGGGAGAGGGAGGCGGGGTTTACGGTTTGTGCTGGCTCAGCTTTGATGATGGATTGGTTGCTGATAGGTCGTTCTTGGGCGTCTCGGGAGCCGAAGAGTTCTTGGGAGAAGGTGACTGGGGTTGGTGCGGAGCGGAGTTCTGCTTGTGCTGGTGTAGAAGCGATTGACGAGGACCGAAAGACAGTCATGCCACCGGTAAATTGCTCAAGCTCACGCATGAGGAGTTCGTTCTTTGCTTGCATGTCGGCCAAGCGCATCTCGAGATCAGCGTTTCGTCGTTCGATGGCACGCTTCTCGCTCTCGAGGGCCTCGACTTCTTGTCGCTTGCGCTCTCGCGATGATTGAGCTGCACGACGGTTGCGGAGGACCCGTTCCACGCGTCGTTGCTCCTTCTCGTCTTCAGTCTTTGCGCGTTTCCTAGAAAGCGGATTAGCTGATTGATCGACAATCGTGAACCTCGCGTCCAGTATGTACCTCGGTGGAAGGTTGGTCTTTGGCTCTGGGAGTTGTTGGCCCCAAGACTTCCTCTTCTTAACAGGCTTCTTCTCGGGTGCCGGGGTGCCAGCCATGCTGCTTTCTCCATTCATAGAGCCTCCGAACATGCTGTCCTCGTCATAGTGTGACTGAGGGGTCATGGCTTCGGCCGGATCCATGGCGTCGTTGAAGAGTGGCGGGTAGATGGTGCCTGGAGTTGAGACAAAGCTGTCAGCCAGGCTGTCAGTTGGCGAATGCTCGAACTTGATGTGTGTTGTGTTCGACATCTTGGATTGATGGTATCGAGAGTCAAGATGTGTGGTGCTGGTTGTGGCGTGGAGTGTGCGTATTGGGGGAAGATGAATTTGCACTCAATAGATGTATACAACGGCCTCGGCCATGGCGGCAGGACACTCTGGCCTTCTTCGTGGATGAGTCAGGAAGGATGGAAGGCAGCAGCTGTGTGCCGGGTGCCCAATGAGCGGGCGCGTTTGTTCTGGGGTTGGTGGTTGTGAAGGTGAATGGACTCGAGGAATTGGGGAGGATGATCTGTCTTTATAAAAAGGACACGGTTTCGCTTTCGGGCTGACGAAAGACGCGCTATGCCGCTTTGGGAGGCACGCTAAGCACAGCAAGGGCAGCAAGGGTTCCACGCAATTATTATTAGCCTGAGCCAGGCCCCTGAGTTTGGCCGCTTGACGGCGTGCTCGTCAGTTCGCAACGCAACTCCTTCCGCAGCCCCCTTTCGTTCGGAGTACGGAGTATGTGCACTGCATTTGCTGTATCCGACCCACACGGGGGAGGAGGGGGCTTCATCCATCGAGTCAAACGCCGCCAAAGGCATTCATGCTCAGACGGCGTGTGAGGGAGGGCCCATCAGGATCACCACTCGTGGAACACAGAACCGAATCAAACGACTCGACTCCGTCTTGGTGTTTCACCCGCCCATCGCACCACAATTGATTTGTTACACCAGCTGCGAATACGTACCCATCTGGGTCCATACTTCGTACTCCCTACTTAGTACAGTTCACGCAAAAATAGGGGCCCCTGTTGATCTCGGAGTGTCAGCGTGGCCGGCTCGATCGGGAGATGTTCATTTGGCACCCCCCGCACTTCGTTCGTATCATAGAGACTGCAACTCGTACAGAACCTGCTACTTCAGTACAACCTCATCAACCTGCTGAAATTGGCGTTAGAACTTCAGTTCTGGATGGAAATTGTGGTGGTAACCTCGTGTGCTCAATTTGTCTTGGGTTGCATCTTGGCTCCAGCAGCCACGGGCCAGCTGCAGCCCTGACTTCAGCCATCTTCACCAGCACCAGCGCTGCCTCAAGCCAGCTCGCCACCAAGACATCCTTTTTCCATCCCTTTCCTCCTGGTGCCTCCTTGCAGCGAGACATTCAAATAAGCAGAAGACATTCCCCTCACATCAGATCAGAAACACAATTACCTTTGCCTTGCCTCTTCTACGGCATAATTGTGTCGAGGCACGGCAATAAACTTTTTCCTGCGTTCGAGGCAATCTTCATCTTACCTTGCACGTCGCCTCACCTCGTCTTTCTCATACAGTAATACAGTCAGAAAACCGGCCGCCTCGCGAACATGACTCTCAACTCCCGTCCTGTCACGTAAAGTCGAACATACCTCACATCACAATACAAACCATCGAATTGCATGCATCACATACCGAAAGAAAACTTCAATAGATTAGAGAAGAAGATTTCCACCGTGTTTCAAACCCTAATAACACCGAGATTCCGCATTCCCCCCGTCCCAAAAATCAAAATCCAATATACAAACCGGCTCGGCTGTTGCCAGAAGCCGACCAACAAACCACAAATTACAACATTAATATGTGTTTTTCTGTCTGCAGCGGAAGCGCTGAAAGGAAAAGGCGGAGCTGGATTGTGCATGAAGAGGAAGAGTTGCAGTTGCACTCCAGCCGCTCCGCCTCCACGGCGCGAATCCAGCACACGAGATAGGTAGGCTGGAGTGATGTTGGATTGGGGCGACACGATGAGGATCTGACGTGCATTTGGTAATATTTTGGGTTGTGCCACTTGAATTGATTTGTTTGCTCCCTCCGCCTCCAACCAACACACATCTCCGTAACCTTACAAGGCAGGAAACTCGGAGAAGGATCATCAGTCATCATCAGCCTTCGTCGTGCAAATGCAAATCCGAATCCCCTTCTTTCACCTGCAAAGCCGATCTCCAGATCTAGACTCACATGAAGATACACACACATTCCACATCGAATTATTTAAAAAGCAAGTCTTTCTCTTCTTCCGAATTAGGCTGCGGATAAAATCAGAATTGGCAATGGGGGCGAGACTCGCACGGCCTTCTAGGTCGCACGTTTCGGACCGTGGATCAAGGCGGTGGCCCGAGATGGTGGCGCAGATTGAAGCTCGATGCAGATGCAAGGGTAAGGGGTAAATCTCCCCTCCATCTCCCTAGAAAATACACTTCTCAGGGGGGAGGGGAAAGGGGCGAAGGAAGCATTGAAATAGAATAGAATGTTCGAAATTTAAAATAGAGAATGGAAATTTCTTAAAGTTTGTGAAGAGGATAGATGAAACCTGGTTTTATTTTTGTAGTTTTTTTAATTGTGGAAGAGGAGGATTCATGGAGGAGTGGGAGATTGGAGGCGGGGAAGCCTGAGGGGGGATTAAATCTGTTACGGAGTACGGAAGTGCAGAGGGGAATGACAATCGAGAGAGATTCGTGATCTTGGATGAGTCTGGATTCTGGGAGGGCGGATGAAGTTCCAGGATCGAAGATTGCGGCCCACACAAGATTCGAGATCACGTGCCCAGTTTGTTCAAGGTTCTCTGTGAAAGTCTGGGCTTAGATATTAGACTGCTGGGGGTAATGATGGCATACTAAGTCCAACAAAATTCTTCTTCTCTGCCTTTCTGCTGTCTGAATTCTAAGAACTCCTTTTTACGTCACGTGATGGCATCGGTTCCATTGGGAACAAACCAGAGGAGAAAGTGAAAAACTAGAAGTAAGAAGGGAATTGTTGAGATTTTGTTGCATTTCGCAGGGAGATACCGGGGAGTATATGGAGGTTTCTGTCCCCCTTCTCGAGGTTACTCCCCGAGGCGGAGGACATTGGAAGATACTGAATCACGTGTTTGTCACCTCTGATTCTGATGGGATATCTGGCTCCTGAAAGCTTTTCATACGGTCCTCAAAAAACACACTTCAAAACACTTGATTCATTTTCAGAAAGAGAGCTTTGTTGTGAATTCATACTGAAGAGTTTATTTTAAGCAGTAGCAAAGGCTGTGTAACGCACGTGACTCACACCTCATATTCAACTCTCAAGGGAAGACCTCCCTCCAAAGCTCATACTAAACTTCAAGTACACCTCACTTTCAATCACCTTAAGAAGGCTCTTTGATCTATTCTAAAACGCCATTTCTTCTCCATCTTCGATAACATCTGGCAGCCTTTCACATCAAGTCAATCTTCCAATTTTTACTACTCCACAGAAATCTCAACACCATGAATCCCCACCCTCCGCAAACCTCCTCTTTACCCTCCTCACCTGTATTGCCAAACACTGAAACCTCAAAATTGAATGAAGAAGAACGTCAAACCCACCTCGCATTCATGCGTGAAGCCCTAGCAATGGTAACCCGCCTCCCCCCTCAACCACTCCCTTTTCATCCCCCCCTATATAAACCCCGCTCTCCACGCCACCTCACCTCCTCTCACAACTCACTAACGACCGCAGGCCGAGCTCGCCCTCTCAACCAACGAAACACCCGTAGGATGCATCTTCGTCCACCAAAACACCATCATAGGCCGCGGGATGAACGCCACAAACGCATCTTACAACGGCACCAGACATGCGGAGTTTATCGCTATCTCTGACATCTTCTCTTCAACCGACCCAGAAGGGAAGAAGAAGTATGGATCCAAGGTGTTGAAGGAATGTGATTTATATGTTACGGTAGAGCCATGCATTATGTGTGCCAGTCTTCTTCGGCAGTTCGGTATTCGAAGAGTGTTTTTTGGGGCGGGGAATGAGAAGTTTGGGGGGTGTGGGGGAGTTTTGAACGTCCATGTGGCGAATGGTGCGACTGAGCTGCAAGGCGAAGGAGGGGACGGGGAAGATGGTGCGGAAAAGGGAGGAGAGAGGAAAAGGCATGAAGATGATTATGAGGTTAGTGGGGGCTGGTTGAGGGAGGAGGCTATTTTGTTGCTGAGGAGGTTTTATGTGCAGGAGAATGGGAGGGCGCCGGAGCCAAGGAGGAGGGGGAAGGAGGAGAGGGTTGTGAAGATGGATGTTGAGCCTTTGGTGGAGGGGAAGAAGAAGGGTGGTTGAAAGCTGAGAGAAGTTGAGAGGAAGCTTTTAGTGAGGAGAGATCCTAGAGATCATGCTGGACCAAGTTATGAGGAGCCGGAGGAGCTCAGAGCAGAGGGCTCATAGGCAGGGCAGTAGGACGCAACCAGAGATACAGGTCGCTGGCAAGAGCACGGAAGACAGGACATCAAGTCCCAAACCGCTCATCTTAAACCACGCAAATTCCTATCCCATTTCATATTTACAAAACACCATTCCCTTCTTCCCCCTCTCCCATCTAAAGTTTTCTTCCCGTCCTCTCAGCGTCCAACTCCCTCTCTGCTTGCTGATAATACTTCGCCGTATCCACGCCATGCTGATTGTGATTCACAAAATTGAACCACGGAATAACATGCAGAAACAGACCCGAATATCTCGAGTTTCTGGCCGCCATGCCCTGCACATATGGTGTCGTTGTGCTGGTTCCGTATAGCGGCTCTCCCTTCTTGACTTTGGCCACCATCTCCTTCATGTCCATCTCGACCTCTCTCTTGTTTTCTGTGAAGCCGTAGAAGCGCACTATAAGCCCCGACATATCAGCCGTGATCCAAACTCGTTGGAGGGAAGATGGCGAAGATGACAAGGGGAAACACACAAATCGACCGCTGATAGAACATCAAAAACCCAGCGCCAAGCCCAATCACACCCGTGAGTCGCATAATCGGCGCAAATCCACCCTTGCCCACATATGACGGAGCGAATTTCTCCCACGTTAACATTAGGCCTGGTCCAGCTGCCGCCGCCGCAGCTCCAAAGGCGTAATCCCCGGGACGAGCATAGGCAACGACTCTCTTGAAATGTCTGCAGAATATTAATATCCTCCTTCCAAGCTATCATCTTTCATCCTGGAATCGAAGGGAGCTTACGGATCAGAGTCGATGAGCTATGAGGCGGTTGTTAGCTACCAATTGAATGGGAGATGGAGAGGCGTACGGGATAGTCAGTAGGGACCGCCTTTGCTGGCACATAGGGCCGCTGCTCAGTGTTCGACATCTTGACGCTCCAATTGCTGTCCCAATTGCAGTTCGTGATTCCAATTGGGGTCTGCGTCTCGAATGTCGTTGCGGAGCCGATTAGCGCTAGTGTGATTTCGATACGGAGAGCAGAGGCGGCCAATGCCGCAATCGCGTTGCCCGTTTGGTGGACGCGCTTCTCGTGTATCTAGACCAAGCAACTTCCTAACTACGATTTTCAACGATTTTCAGGCGGTTTGGGTTTCGACTTGAATACTTGGACTAGCTTGGAAAATTTGCAGTTTCCTAAATTTTGAAAACTCAAGATGCCTTCGTCAGATACGTCGAGACCTCTCCCCGCCGATGGACCTACAGCAGGCGGAGACGAATTGGACGACCTCTTCAATTACGACGTAGACGATATCAATGATCCTTTCAGCGAAAACTACGTGGTTCCTGGCAGCAAGGAGAGGGCGAAAGAGGCGGCAGCTAAAGCAAAAGCTGATGCTGACCTGGGAATCGACAAGAAACTTGAAATCACACGGGCACCAAGAGCTCCACGGGTGAAGCTTGACGAGGACAGGTATGGGCATTGTTTTAATTTTCAATGGCTGGACTGACAGAAATCAGACTCCTTTCAGCAAATGGTATCCCGAAGTTACGGGCCAAGGCAAAGCACCATCTGAAGTTCAAGGGGAAAGGCCATGAAGTGTGTTTCCACAACTCTTCACCAAAGCTCTTGCTAACGATTTTAGTACTCCGATGCCTCCAGACTACTCTCCTTCTACCAACTCTGGCTCGACGATCTCTTCCCCAAAGCCAGGTTCCTGGACGCTCTAGCAATGGTCGAGAAAACAGGACACAAGAAACGCTTACAAATGATGAGAATGGAATGGATCAATGAAGGCAAACCTCAGTCGTCCGTTCACGAGGGTTCCCTATTTGACGAGCCCGTGCTCCCAGCAAGAGAAGATGGTGAACGAGAGAAGACTGCTCCGAGAGTTGCACCTATATTCGAGAAGAGGTCGAGTGAGAGGCCAAAGACACCAGTTGCAAATGCTGGAGCGGATATCGATGATGATATTTATGATGCTACGCCGAGACCGAGAAGACAACAACCTGCGGAGGAGCCTGTTTCTCAAACTGATTCTCTGTTTGGTGGGGGTACGCAGAGCATTTTTGGACCTGCAAAGACGGTTGTCGAAAATGGTCCGGATGAGGATGAGCTTGATGCGTTGATGGCAGACTTCGACGAGGAGGCTTTACAACGAGATACTCAGCGTTCGGTTGCAGTAGAAAAACCAGTTACCGCAGTAACTCAGGATATTGGTGACGACGAGATGGAGGCTATGGCAGAGATGGATATGGGTGACATGTGGTGATCAAGGGGTTCTGGCGTTTGCTGTTTGGTTGCATCGAGTGGGTGGGGTATTGGCGTAATTGCACAGATGCTAAACGGCAAAAGCATTCCCAATGATCCATCCTATCTTCGTACATTTGTTTGTATTGTACGAAATGATGCTGGGGCAATTGATATTTGGCGCTGGTGGGGTAAAAAGTGCAGCCTCGCGTAATTTCATGAAGTCAACATTCATGTCAAAACCCACATCAGCCTTCCTACAAGGCTGATGCCAAATTGTCAACCACCACGCCATGGCGGACTCTCTAGTCACTACTCTCGAGAATATACGGCTGTCTGCCAGTGCATCGGACAACACAGCAGATGACTGGATTGACAACATCCTCGACTCCCAGCGGCCCCGCAAACGGGTCAAGCAAGACCCGCAAGCTCTCAAGCTCCAGCTAGAAGAGAAATACCTCACGCCCTCAACCTCCTTCTCCCCAGAATGGCTGAACAAGCTGCAGCAGTAATTGTTCCACCCCCTCTTGGTACACCCGCATGCTAATCTGTCCGTGGTTGCACAGGAGATGGGAGGCCCCCACCGACTACACAACACTCTTCAAGATTGCCCCAACCCAAACCCGAACCATAACCCGCTTCACGCGCGAAGGCCTCGAGGGGCGCGTGACAGGTTACAAAGAGGTAACGGTCCCCGCGAACAGCGCCACCGCCAAAAACAGCACCTCGTTCCTGCGCAAACCAGCCAACAGAGCGGACTTCGTGCGTGGAGCGGCGGGCTTCTTCCCTTTTGCGCCGGGAGGGTTGGAGGGTGTGGAGGCTGCAGCGGCACTTGAGGAACAGGCTATAAGAAGTGAGGCAAAGGAGCAGGGTGGGAAGAGCAGGTTGGAGAGGGTGATAAATTTTAGTGGAGAGGGGGGGTTACTGGAGGTTCCGCCGGGGTTTGAGAGGGGGTTGGATTTTGGGAAGAAGAGAAAGGATGAGAGTGATGTCAAAGAGGCGGAGGAGCTGGAGAATGTGCTGGATGAGGAGCCTGAGGATGAATTGACGCAGGATGGAGCGAAGGAGAATGGTGCTAATGGAGCTGACTCGGGAGATGCCTCAGAGGAAGATGGGGAGGATGATATTGACTCGTTACTGCCCGTCGAATTCCCCGCTTTGGAACCTCATGGAGTACTTGCGTCTTCGAGTGCGAAGAGAGGTGGGAGGGAGTGGGCTCACATGGTTGACGTTAAGAGGGATATCACGAATTTCAGGGAATTAGTTCCGGATATGGCGAGAGAGTGGCCTTTCGAGCTGGACACATTTCAGAAAGAAGCAGTCTATCATCTTGAGAATGGCGACTCGGTCTTCGTTGCAGCACACACTTCGGCTGGAAAGACGGTCGTGGCTGAATATGCAATTGCTCTAGCAGCCAAGCATATGACGAAGGCCATATACACTTCACCGATCAAGGCATTGAGCAATCAGAAGTTCCGGGACTTCAGACAAGTCTTCGACGAAGTTGGTATTCTCACTGGTGATGTACAGATCAACCCAGAAGCAAGCTGTCTGATTATGACAACGGAAATTCTTCGAAGTATGCTTTACAGAGGAGCAGATCTTATTCGGGACGTAGAATTCGTCATATTCGACGAAGTTCATTACGTTAATGATCTGGAGCGGGGAGTGGTCTGGGAAGAGGTGATCATCATGTTACCAGAGCATGTTACTTTAATTCTCCTCTCTGCCACAGTCCCCAATACCTACGAGTTTGCTTCCTGGGTTGGACGAACGAAGAGGAAAGATATCTATGTTATATCAACACCGAAACGACCTGTGCCCTTGGAGCATTATTTGTGGGCGGACAAGGGAATTCACAAGATTGTGGATTCGGAAAAGAGGTTTATCGAAAAAGGCTGGAAGGATGCAAATGACATACTCTCTGGCCGGGATAAGCAAAAGACACTGCCAGCGCCAGAGGCCAATGCTCGCGGAGGTGGCAATGCTAGAGGTGGAAGAGGTAACAACCAACGTGGCGGAAACCAAAGGGGAGGCGGTCAACAACGAGGTGGGGCACAACAGCGAGGGCGCGGAGGACCTCCCAGAGCCAGCCATAATCCTGGCCATATGGGGAGGGGAGGTAGACCGGGTGGTCGAACTTCTGCAGCTCAGGACAAGACTCTCTGGGTCCATCTCGTGCAGTATCTCAAGAAGGAGAGTTTACTTCCTGCTTGTATCTTCGTCTTCTCCAAGAAGCGGTGCGAGGAGAATGCAGATGCACTCAGCAACCAGGACTTCTGCACCGCCACGGAGAAGAGTGCAATCCACATGATCATCGAAAAGTCGATTGCAAGACTGAAGCCAGAAGATCGCGTACTTCCGCAGATTGTACGCCTCCGAGATCTTCTTGGCCGAGGTATTGCCGTTCATCACGGCGG
Source organism: Hyaloscypha bicolor E (assembly GCF_002865645.1). Lineage (NCBI taxonomy): Eukaryota > Fungi > Ascomycota > Leotiomycetes > Helotiales > Hyaloscyphaceae > Hyaloscypha > Hyaloscypha bicolor. The sequence continues at coordinate 398,456 of NW_020194551.1, read as the reverse complement.
CCTGCTTCCAATTGTGAAGGAAGTTGTCGAGATGCTCTTCGCCCAAACATTGGTGAAGGTCCTCTTTGCAACGGAGACTTTTGCTATGGGCCTGAACTTACCAACTCGAACCGTTGTCTTCTCCGGATATCGAAAGCACGACGGTCATTCATTCCGAAATCTGTTGCCAGGAGAATACACCCAGATGGCTGGTAGAGCTGGTCGTCGTGGTTTAGATACAGTTGGATCAGTCATTATCGTTGCTCCAGGCGGCGGTGAGGCACCCCCTGTGACTGAACTGCGGCAGATGATTCTCGGAGACCCCTCCAAGCTGCGCTCGCAGTTCAGATTGACGTACAACATGATTCTCAACCTTCTCCGCGTAGAGGCACTCAAGATCGAAGAGATGATCAAACGAAGTTTCAGTGAGCATGCTACCCAGCAACTGCTACCAGAACACGAAAAAGCTGTCAAGGTTTCCGAAGCAGATTTGGCCAAAATCAAACGTGAGGCCTGTGACACCTGCGATAACGACCTCGATGCATGCCACCAGGCAGCACAGAACTACAAGCAATTGACTCTGGATCTCCATCTCGGACTACTGGCCACCCCTGTCGGACGACGCATGTTCTCACCCAAACGACTAGTCGTCTACACAAGAGACGGTATCCGGACTCCTGGTATACTTCTCCGAGAAGGTGCCACCAGCGGGCCTGCTCCTACTGTCCACGTATTGGAGATCAAAACTCGCAGAGACCAAAGAGATTCTACCGACCTGCTCCCGTACTTGCCGAAGTTCAGAGGCTTGTTTACGCGCCTACCTCTTCAACATAAGAAATCGATCGTCACGAAGGCACTCCACATACCAGTATCCGACATAGTGTAAGTTCAATCTCTAATTCCTCGTTCCGGGTCTCCCACAAATTATGCGACATTCAGTTCAAGCCCTCCACAAGTCCCGACGTCCCAAAGACTATGTACATTTGAAATCTCGCCCACTCGAATGTTCCTAAGGCCTCGGCACACTCAAGATTTCTCCTCTTTCGAATGCCCTTGGAATTTCGGTACAAAGCTGACTGGTTTAGATGCGTTACACAAACTGTCTTCAAAGGGGTAATTCCTGAAATATTCACTGGAGGGGAAGAGCATCAGAAGGCTCGAGATCAACTATGGAAGGTTTGCCAGTCATGGACATCAGACGAATGGAATGAAATGGATATGTCTCGGGTCAAGGATCTTCAGCTAAGAGATCTTATCGCTGGGCGCCTGGAAGAGATGAAAACGGCACAGAAAGTCGAGTGCTTGAAGTGCCCACAGTTCGTTAAACATGTAAGTTCTCATCCCAACTCGATGTCCAAGAGTGCCTCGTACAACTAAGTCGAGCATCAAATTCAATGTTCAGAAGTACTTGGAACATTGAAGAAATACCCTTTCCTCTTCCAGAAACGCAATACTGAGTATCTCTAGTTCGCCATGTGTCATGATCAATGGCTTATCAAAGAAAACATCTCTCAACTCCGCCAACTCATGTCCGACCAAAACCTCCAACTCCTCCCCGACTACGAGCAACGCCTCCAAGTCCTCCAAGACCTCGACTTCATCGACGACAGCTCCCGCGTGCAACTGAAAGGGAAAGTAGCCTGCGAGATCCACTCGGCCGACGAGCTCGTCCTCACTGAGCTCGTCCTCGACAACGTCCTCGCAGCCTACGACCCTGCCGAAATCGTGGCCCTCCTCTCCGCCTTCGTCTTCCAAGAAAAGACAGACATGGTACCCAACCTCACCGGGAATCTCGAAAAAGGGATGAAAGCCATCATCGAGATCTCCGAGAAGGTAAACGAGCGCCAGACCTACCACCAAGTGATCCTCTCCTCGGACGATTCCAACGACTTTGTCTCCCGTCCGCGGTTCGGACTCATGGAAGTCGTCTATGAATGGGCGCGCGGAATGAGCTTCAAGAACATCACGGACTTGACGGACGTCCTTGAGGGCACGATTGTTAGAGTAATTACGAGGCTAGATGAGACGTGTCGAGAAGTCAAGAATGCGGCGAGGATTATTGGGGATCCGGAGCTGTTTACGAAGATGCAGACGTGTCAGGAGATGATTAAGAGGGATATTACTGCTGTTGCGAGTTTGTATATGTAGATACCTCGCCCTAGCTTCATGTCAATGTCAATGTCAATCTATACATTCATTCCAGACTTGGGCGTCGGGTAACCCGGGTAGTACCCAGAGCCTACGATGGCGGTTATTCAACTCATGGAAATCTGGATGGGTGGATATCCAGGAAATGAAGGGTCACCGGGTAGATATCCGGAAACCCGGCACTGGACGCGGAAAATAGTAAATCAGCTTGGGAGCTGATTAAAGTACTAGCCTATCCTTCTACTAAGAGACTTATAAAATCAAGGATAAAAATCGAGTAGAGAGTTATGCTCTACGTGTATAAATCTATACATAACCCTTGTATAAAATTACCCGGGAATCTAACGGTTTAACCCGTACCTAGACAACTCTTAGAGGGTAAATACCCGTCAAGCTCTTAAATATCCACAGATATCCGTTCCGCTGCGGCCAGGGTTGTACCCCGCTATACTTTTTCTCTCAACTTCAAACATTAATAAGTTTTAATACGATAATAAAAGATCTATATCCTCTTATACTCTATTAATTTGCCTTTTATATTACAAGTATATAAAGATTTAGTAAATTAATATAGCTTAGAAGAGTAGGCCTTTACTTGTTCTCTTATTTTTAGCGAGGTGCAGTACAACCCTGGCCGCAGCGGAACGGATACCCGGACCCACCCTAAATCTGACTTACTCAAAGCATCGAGACCCGCCCAGCCTCGTCTCGTCCCTTCGCAGACGCTAAAATTTCAGAAAGTATACTTCACAGCCTCGTCCCCTCATCACTGCTCTCGATTAGTGTGGAGGGGTTGGGCACCAACGAGGCGTGAGGCATCCATGCATAGAATGCATCACGGCCCAATCGCCCACGCCACCTCCACAATCTAGAGAGCCTCGTCGGAAAACCCCCATCCCTCCGCCCCTTCCCTGAGTTCCCTCCGCCCCTCCCCGCCGCTCCTCCCCTTCCCTCCCCGACGGCTCCAATTGTCCTCAAAACAGCTGATACTTATGATACATTAGTGTCATTGCCTCGCTGCAATGCCACGTCCAGACGCCCGTATTGTGTGGTTTTGCGCGATTTTTGTAAGAGGTGGATTTTAATTTTCCCAGAGCGTTGCAGAACAATGAGCCCAGCTTGGGTTGATTCGGATACACGAAGCTGGGGTTGGATCATATTGAACCGATATCAAACGAGACTAAAAATATCGAGTCAGGTTCAATGTAAGATTTTACCGGGTATCCGGGAGTAGTGAGGGTGAGTGAGGCTGAATGTTCTAGAGCCTCTGGTACAATGATCTGATTTACGAAGCTTGAATGTTCAAGGAAGTCTTGGAACAATGAGATTTGTGCAATTCTATAACACGGAACTCAAATTGTACATGGAAGCTTTGGGGAAATGAGATCTGTACCATTCTTAATGTACTAGAACTTCTCGTATAATAAGTCTAATATAGGGCTTCAATATACTCGGCACTCTGGGACAAGGAGATCTATAAATTTGAATATTTCAAGACGTCTGGTATAATAATCTGATATAGAGCTTTAATGTCCACGGAAGCTTTGAGACATTGAGATCTGTACCATTCTAAATGTAAGATTACTAGAACTTCTCGTACAATGGATCTAATATAGGGCTTCAATGTACTGGGACCTTTGGGACAAGGAGATCTATGGCTTTGAATGTTCCAAGACGTCTGGTACAATGATCTGATGCAGAGCTTCAATGTCCACGGAAGCTTTGGGACATTAAAGTTTGTACAATTCTCAATCTACCAAGTTCCTCTGCGACATTGAAAACGCGCTATGCCTTTAAGAAGCCTTCATAAGTCACAATTTGATTGTTCCAGTCAGGTTTGGTACAATGAAAGCAATGCTTTTATTCTGCTAAATCCATGCTAAAACCCATGCCAGTTCTATGTCAAATCCGTGCCAAATCCATGCTAAATCCATTCCAAAGTCCTTGCAAAATCATCGCAAAAAGCTAAATGTAAATCTCTAATGTACATATGTGTCTTGGTTCATTGACCAGATTGTCTTGCCAAAGTCTCCTGTCTCTCATCCTGTCCGTCTTCCCACATTGAGGCATAGTTCTGTGCAGGTGCCATCATCATCGGTGTATAGTTGTAGCCGTAGTATTGCGGTTGTTGGAATTGAGGTTGCAATGGACCGGCAGGTGGAGCCACCACGGGTGCGTAGGGGCCATTGTATGTAGGGTACATACTGGGAGGTGGGTAGGTAGTGGCCGTGTATTCATAAGAAGAGGTGACGGGTAGGTTCATGAGGTATCCGTGGTGCTCACAGCCCGGGGGAGGTGTTGCAGAAGCTTCTGCCAAATAACATAGTCTCGGCGTGTTACCGGAGTATTGATATTGCTCATAGCCGGGTTGCGTGGTACCATCTTGCGAAAAATAACTGGCTGTCTGCATTGTGCCAACTTGGGAGAAAGAATGAGCAGTCTGCATTGTGCCAGCTTGCGGGGAAGACTGGGCAGTCTGCATTGTGCCAACTTGAGTGGGAGAACCGGCAGTCTGCATCCTCGCGAGCACAGAGAAATAGGTCTCCTGGAGGTCCTCTGATGAAACGGTTCCAGTTGTTGGCCATGCATCGCTGTGCTGATGTGTCTCCTTTGTTCGGGGTAGAACTTGTATCTTGGAGCCTGCAGTCATACTGCCATCATATTCATACTCCGAGCTGAAATCTGGGAGATTAGCAGCTGTCTCTGCAATACGTCGTCCAATTGGATCCGAAATCGTAGCTGGGATAATATAGCGAGAGGTCAACGCAAACCGAAGCTTGCCATGAGGAATAACCGTGTGCTTTCAAAAGTCAGTAGAAGTTGTGCCTGGACGGAGAGACAAATGCACTCACCTCGTATAATTGTTGGATCCGGCTGCCATGCATAACCATGATATCGCCATGCTCTAAGAAGATGCTGAGGACATCCTTCTTAATGCCTTTCTGATTGATACGCTCTCTTTCGCTCACAATGCTATTCTTCTTCTTTGGTCGCCATTTCATAGTGGAGCTGCAACCAAGGGAAATTGACGCAACAGTCGGGCCGAGCGTGGCCTCGCCATCATCGTGGTACTACTGGTGTTAATAAAGACCCGTCTGCCTCAAAGGAACACTTACACCCATATAACCCTTCTCAAAGTATCCGACGGACAGCATCTCATTAAACGGTTGGAACTCTTTGCCCTTATCATCCTTATCAAAGCCAGTTGAGACAGCTTGTTTTCCAGCCCAAGTCAGTCTCTTCAGAGCCTTGATGATGACTCTTGGAGCCTTCTCAAATTCAGTAGATTCTTGACGGACGCTGTACTTGTATGGAGCACCCTAGCATACATTAGTACAGATCTATAGGTGGAGGAGGAAGCATAAATACCCAATTATGTGCCCAGTGAGCGGTCAAGACCTCATTTCGCGCTATTACTTATTAGTTTCTTGCCGGGTAACGAGATTAAGAGACTTACCGCCTCGGCACTTAGAGGGATTTCTCTTCAATCCAAGTTTTGCGACTTGTAGCTCCGCGAATAGATCATCCGGACCGTTTGGCTGACCATTAATAGTCGTGTTGGATTTGAAATGGAAAACATTGCCAACGATTTCGCCTTCTTCTCCAGGGATGTCATATTTCGTCACTGCCCAGTTTCCCGAGCATAAGTCCACGGTTGTGGAAGCGATGCTCTTGGACACAAATGTATGGTCTTTCGGATCCTCATCCTCTGAGATTGCCGGAGAGGCGGGTACAGCTCGTGGAGTCAGAGCACTTGTGAAGCCGCAAAGGGGGTTTTCACAGACCCACTTCTCCCAGTGGATGCGACGGCTGCAGCAGCCACATTGAGTGCAGACGATTCCCTTCCTACAACTTTCCTCGAAAGCGAGTGCTCCTATCACATCTTTATCGGCAGCGTTAGGCATTTGAGGAACCAAGGGCTCAGTGAGATGGCCTGGAAATCGTGTCCGCTCCAGAAGGAATTCTTCAGTGAACTTGAGGGTCTTGTCATCGACGTCTCGACCAAAATCGAAGAAAGCCGGGCAAGTCGTCTTCTCGTGCTTTCCAACGACTGCCTTCACAGGATCCGCATTTAGGCACACCCACCCTTGCTTGTAAATGTTTTTGCTGTGGACCTTGCAAATAGAACAGACCTGGCCCAGAGCCTTTGGTGAGACGAAGTTCGGATGCGAATGTGAAGTAGTTCCCGCTGACCACCAGGATTTGTGGGCAAGGTCGATCTTCTCAAGTCGAACCATCCAGCGGACAACACTGTTGTACTTCTCGCACCATACGTCAGTGACGTGGAAGTGATCAAGCACATTATAGTAGTGAGGGAGCTTGCTGGGGCTGCCCGTATTGCCTTGGCCTATGGAGTATATTAGCAAATGCACTACTGAGAGATTGCAAGGGGAAACTTACCAGCAATAACAACGATTGGCTGACGTGTATTCTGGCTTTCGATAAAAGATATGGCAAGCGCGCAGTCGTCCTGTGACTTTGTCTGTTCCCGTTGTCCTGTCTCCTCGTTGATAGTCTTGCCACCACCGCTAAAGAAATTAGCAACAATTCCGGATGTGAAGGACTTTACTCACACTCGGGCAATCATAATCTGATCCTCGAAAACATCTCGGTCACCAACTTCTCCGTCGCACATAAAACCCAAAACCTTGCCACCATGTGTGTAGGCTCCCGACTGATAGGCCCTATAGTATGGCAGAGCCTCGCAAAGACCTTGTCTCTTGTCGGACCAGACAACGGGTTGACCGTGAGGCATGGGCTTGCCCTCTTGCTTGTTGCCGTAGTACACCGTCTTGGGCTTCTTGGCCGTTGCTTTGGGGCTAGTGGACTCTCTCTTGCGTTTGTTTGTGGCTGGTGGGGAAGTGACATTGTTCTCAATCTCCTGGTACATTCACATTCATTAGTCTCCTCCAAAGAAACTCCCAATGAAAGAAATCGAGACATGACTACACATTTCGGTCCCAAACATCCGATGAAAGGTAAAAACATCCGACGAAAGCGAAGAAAAAAATCGAAAAAGATCGGGCGAAAGGAGACTCACTGGGAGATTTTGTTTCAAAGACTCTGGAGTAGATGTTGGAGACGAAGGTGGTGAGCTTAGCGGTGAAGAGTAACCTTTAGCGGAACCCAACCCCTGACCGACATGGTCTGCCATTGTACTGTCGGGAGATAAACCTGTTGTCTTGTATTAGAATGCATGAATGGTGATAATGAATAAATAATATTGTTCGGAAGCAGAAAGAAATTCTTGGTAAGAGAAGATCTTGAGTAAGGAGATATTCTGAAAGGAATAGTAAGCAGAGGAGACAGTTGTGTCGAGAAGTAACTAAAATGTAGCGTGGTTGTTGTTGATAGAGAGAAAGAAGGCCTTGTGGTTGAGGAAGAGCTTCTTGGTGGTGAAGGAGTGTTGTTGATAAAGGGAGGGTGTTGATAAAGGATGGCAGATAGTGTTAATGAAGGAAGGCGTGGCTGTAGGAAAAGCAGAGTGAGCCGGTGTCGTTGCCGGCGTACTTTCAGTGAGGTGTCACTACCGGCGCACCTTTGCGGAGGTGTCGTTTCCGGCGTACTTTCAGTGAAGTGTCACTACCGGCGCACTTTCAGAGAGTTGTCACTACCGGCGCACCTTCAGTGCGAAAGGCGTTGGATTTGGATGAAGTTGTGTTTGAAGAAAGAATTTGCTGTTGAAAGAATGTGTTGATGAAGGAAGTAGTGTTCTTGAAGGAAAACGTAGATGGAAGCAGAGACTGTTGTTGACGAGTTGATGAGGAGGTTGTTGTTGTTGAAGGCCGGCGTCGATGGAAGAGGAGGTTGTTGTTGAAGGGAGGCTTTGATGGAAGAAGAGGTGGTTGTTGGAGGGAGGCGTGGACGGAAGAAGAGGTTGTTGCTGACCAGTTGATAAAGAAGTTGTTATTGAATGGAGGTGTCGATGGAAGAAGAGGTTGTTGTTGGCGAGGTTAATGAAGGAAATTTATTGAAGAAGTGGTGCGGAGAAATCGGAAGGGCAAAGTCAACAGTCCTGTTGTGGAAGGAACTTAAGCGAGGCGAAAAGGCACTAGCTCCCCCTCGCTCCTTCGATGCAGCACAGTAAATTGTTGCTTACCCCGCACGACTTCGGATGAAGAAAAATGTCGCCAACTCAACTTCCTCTCAATATTCAAACAAAGAAGAAAAAGGGGCTGACTTCCTTAAATCCTTTAGGTTTGATTTCCCAAGCCTTGACGGGAAAAGGGTCAAGGACGTGTCTGTCACCAAAGGAGATAAACTTTGCCGGCTCGCTTCCCCCGAACCTTCAGAAATCACTGTCCCGCAACTGATAGGACAACGATCATAAGTTATCGGCTGGTAGGGAAGATGAATGCAGCCGGCGCCCTCTCAGAGTTCCTGAGGACTGAAGGAAAAAGTAGGGGGAAAGCTAGGCTTACGTACAGGGACTCGAAAATAAATCACCAGACTCGTCGTTCTCGATCTCGACTTCCGAATGTTTTTCCCCTTCTTCAAGAATAGTTTTGGTTGGCTTTTGAAAGCCGTTGGTGGAAAAGGGGTCAGGATCGTGATTTGGTTGAGACCCCTGTGGAAAGGGGCTGAGCTTGAGGCTCGGTTGAGAGCTCTTGGTGAAAAGGGGGTAGGGGTAGAAATTCGCTTGCGAGTTCCTGGTAGGAAAGGGGTCCGGATCGGGATTCGGTTGAGTGTCTGTAGAAAAGGGGCCAGGGTCGGGAGCTGACTTCGGATGAAAGTTGTCGTTGGAGGTGTAGTCAGAAGTCAAGTGAGAGCTTTGTTTGAAGAAACCTTCGGGAATGGCTTGAATTTTGTTGGAGAAGTGGTTGCAACTCAGTTGCAATCGGTTGTCGGGGATGTGATCAAGAGAGGGTTGAGAAATGCTGGTAGAGAGCTGAGAAATGTCGTCGCAGAGAGGCTGAGGGGGTGGCTGAGAAGGCTTGTCGGAGATTTGGAGGGGAGTGAGGCGAGAACTATCGATGGAGTTATCTGGACTCGGTTTTGTGTTGTTAGAGAGGTCAGGAGATGGTCGAGAAGAGTCGATGCTGAGGGAACTAGGAGTTGGCTGAGAAGAAGTGGAGAGGTTTGGAGTTGATGAAGAGTTGTTGTTGGCTTCGTTTGAAAGGGCGTCAGAAAGGGTAAAAATAGTTTCTTCCTTCGTTTGATTCTCGCTCGTGACATGAGTTGTGGAAGGAGCAAGTTCTTGGTTGTGCTTTCCCTTCTTGAGCTTCAGCCTTACGAGAAGGGATGTAAGCCCATCCGCCTCGTCGTTACCCCTGATTTCTTTCATCCCATTACTCAATTTCAGCCTGGACCTTGTTTGACGTCTTTCAGCTTGCGAATGAATTGGATATTGGTGACTTCGATTACAACTTCCATGAGGGCTCACTTCCTCTGACACCTCCACAGTCATCTTCACAGCAGTCTGTATCTCCCTTCTCTTTGGTTTTCGTTTTATTTCTATACTCGTTCTCCGACATTTTGTGCCCAGAATGTTGCTTTCCTCAATACCAGAGAAGCGTGGCCGTTCCCATGGCCTGGTCCGGCCGGCGTGCTCAGTGGCCTGCAATCTACGTTCTCTTGCCATATAAAGCCCCTTTCTTTGGCAGTTACAGTTCAGAAGGTGAATATATACAATAGAATATAAAAATGGGTGAGCTCAAAGGTTACATTGAGCTCTCTCAGCGAAGCATTGAAGTCCAACATCATCGAGATCTCGACGACGTTGAGTCAGACTCGGACCGAGGATGGCTCCCTCGCTAAAGCAAGAAGCCGTCGAACCCTTGTTCTAAGGTCTGTGGGTTCCTCGCTAGGCTTCAGGGGCTGGAATCATCTTCATTGGAGAAGAGAGGAGGTCTGGAACGAAAGTCAAATTGATTAGGAAAAAGCGGAAAGCAAAAGGTGAGGATTTCCCGTCGAGAGGCGGAGTGAGGACACTGGAACGGAGAAGTGAAACCCAGCCAACAGACGAAAAGAACGCTTGCAGGACGCAGAATGGTGGGCGATTTCGAATGAGACAATAAAATTGATGAGGATATTCCAATTTCCCACGTCCCTCACTGAACGGCTTATGAAGACGCGGTTCTGAATATATTGCGGCAATTCGGACATTGAATTGAAATGGGCGCATTTTCCCTTTGCCCGAAGCCTCTGGAACGGCAGCATTGCGGCACTGAACCCTAAAGCACATCAAACAGACCACGGTCTTGGGTGTGATTCTCGACCCCACCAGCTCCATCTTTGGAGAGCAACGAACCGTCACACTCTCCAGAATTCCCCTGGTTTGACTCGCGTTCCCTGCGGATTGCACGAGTCATGCTCGCAAAGCTGCTCCAACCCCGAACCGCCGAGGCACCAAGGTGCCGTGGATGCTCGAAAGAGGCAAGGCCGAGGTTCGATCCGGGGAAGAGTGACGATTTGTGGAGAGACCGCGGGTCGAGCAGAAAAGATGGCGGCACCGGGGCGCGGCACACTGTGCTACCGAACATGGGGTAAACTACCCGTTACCTGGCCAAGGGGAGGGGGAGTGTCCAGATGCATTCCCTCTCCCTCTCCCTCTCCCTCTTCCTCTTCCTCAGTTCTTCTTCCGCATCCAACTGTTCCCGTGTCCCTTTCTTTGTGTCTAGAACATTGTGTCTGGCAGAATTATATCTCACAAGGACTGTGCTTCCGCCTGTGATTTAAGCTTCTGCAGGGGCTTTGGCGACGCTGAACCGAGGTGATTTACGCTGCATCCCTGCAACCGTCAGCATGGTCTTCTTTCCGCCGTCCTGGGTCCCAAAGCTTCCCAGTAAGAATTTAATTCTTTTGTTTAATAATCCTCTGCAGCTTCGCCATCTCGTCAACAATACATAGCTAATGCCTCCCAATCGCAGGCCCTCCAGACTCGGTGCCAGTATGGCAGTTCATGCTGGACGACGCCTACGGGCGCCATCCCCTGAAATCCTCGCGGAATCCCTTTACCTGCGGCATATCAGGGAGGACTTTCACTGCGGTGGAGATGGTCGAGCGGACTGATCGTCTGGCACGAGCTCTGTCGAAGGAATTCGGATGGCAGCCAAACCAAGGAACAGAATGGGATAAAGTAGCGGGGATCTTTGCCCTGAACACTGTAGGCAAAGCTGCTCAAGCTTGATTCTGGCACTTCCGCTAACAGGCCAATCCTGCAGGTCGATTCTATGACTCTGGCATATGCCGTCCACCGTCTGGATGGCCTCGTGAGTCCGGCAAATGCTGCGTATTCAGCTTCGGAGCTTGAGTTTCAATTGAAAAATTCTGGAGCCAAGGCCCTTTTTACAGTGCGGCAAGCAATCCTCAATAGCGCCTACAAACCAGCTAATGCTTGCCAAACAGTGTATGCCCCTCCTCGAAACTTCGCTGCAAGCTGCAAAAGGTGCAGGAATCCCGAACAATCGAATTTACATCCTGGAGATGCCCAAAGAGTTTTCCGGGGATAAGTCGGTTCCGTTTAAAACGGTTGGGCAATTGATTGCGGAGGGCGAGAAGCTTCCTCAGCTTGCGAAGCAGAAATGGGAGAAGGGACAGGGAGCGCGACAAACTGCATATCTCTGCTACTCGAGTGGGACGTCTGGGTTACCGGTGAGTACCGCAGTTTTCTTGAAACAAATACGATGAGGGAGAATAGAATGCTGACAACTTCAATACAGAAAGGAGTTATGATAAGCCATCACAATGTCATCTCAAACGTGGTGCAGATCAAAACTTTCGAACAACCTATGCGAGATGCTCGACCACCAGAGAAGAAGACTGAAGTAGCACTGGCCCTCTTACCCCTAAGCCATATATATGGACTGGTTGTGATTGCCCAAGCTAGCAGTTATCGAGGTGATGCTTGCATCATCCTTCCAAAGTTTGAGCTGCAATCATATTTGAATGCCATCCAAACTCATAAGATCCAAACTTTGTACCTGGTTTGTTATTTGCTCCTATCCATGAAATGTTTTGCTAAACATAATTTAGGTTCCTCCGATTATTATCCTGATGGCTAAAAGCAATCAAGCTTGCTCAAAATACGATCTGAGCAGTGTGAATGGGATCTTCACGGGAGCTGCACCACTCGGTGCAGAGACTGCTGAAGAACTTCAGAAACTGTATCCCTCCTGGAAGATTCGTCAAGGTTACGGTAAGGATTTTTTGAAGTCTCAGAAACCCTCAACTAACAATCCCAGGCTTGACAGAGACCTGCACTGTCGTCTGTTCCAGCCCGGAGACCGACATCTGGTTTGGGAGCAGTGGGTCTCTCCTCCCCGGCTACAAAGCAAAGATCATGTCACTGGAAGGCGTTGAGATTACCGGCTACAATCAGCCAGGAGAACTGGTTGTCCAATCTCCATCTGTTGTCTTGGGATATCTGAACAATCCCAAAGCCAATAAGGAAACCTTCCTCGATGACACAGATGGTAACGGGAGATGGATGCGAACTGGTGATGAAGCGGAGATTCGCAAAGCTCCTTCAGGGAATGAGCATGTCTTCATTGTTGATCGGATTAAGGAGTTGATCAAAGTCAAGGTATATCCCACGTCCCCCTTCTCCAATCTCTTTTCTGACATGTATCTCAGGGTCTCCAAGTCGCGCCCGCGGAACTTGAAGCGCATCTCCTCACTCACCCTGCGGTGGCAGACTGTGCTGTTATCTCTGCTCCCGACGATGCAGCAGGTGAAGTTCCCAAGGCCTTTGTAGTGAAATCCTCATCAGTTGGAATTGAAGACAACGATCGGATGGTCGCAAAAGAGATTGCCAAACATGTGCAGGACCACAAAGCGAGGCACAAGTGGTTGAAGGGTGGCGTTGAGTTTATCGATGTGATTCCCAAGAGTCCTAGTGGGAAGATTTTGAGACGCTTATTAAGAGATAAGGATAAGGAGTCTCGAAGGAAGAAGGGAGCCAAACTGTAGATCTGGAGAGATTTTGGGTAGATTAATTAGAACCGGTACTGTGTATACGCAGGACTCTAAAGAAGTTTACAGAAAAGATTACAAAGTTTTTCCATACTGGCATTAATCGAATCTCTTGAATAAACGCCTTTTACCTTTTCATCACGAGCTGGAGAAACCAAATGCAGTCTTCGCTGGAGTCAGTTGAAAAGCGGGGCTCAATGTGGGGCAAGGCTGACAAAGTGGCGCACGGCACGGACAAGATTTCAGCAGACCCTTGTAGAAAAAGATTAACAATCAACTTCCTCCTCAACCACCACCACAATAAAGTCCCCCTCCACACTGGTCTCCTCTCCCATCTCTCTAGGGCCTCTTGATCCTTCCTCACCCACCTCTCACCCATCTGTCTCCCCATAACCCTCACCAGCTACCCAAGCCAGAATGTCGTCCTCCCACAACCCCCACCAAAATGAAGAGGAGGAGGAAGAACCTGCCATGCTCTCCGCCGACGAAGCAGCAGAAGAATACGCAGATGGAGACGGTGACGCAGCCATGGATTCCGGCTCCGACGCAGATCCCAACGAAGACGAAATCATGGAAGAAATCGCCCTGCAAAACGACTCCTCCGCCCATTTCGACCTGCACAAAGACAGCATCTTCACCATCGCGCAGCACCCGCTCCTCCCCATCATAGTCGCCACCGGCGGCTCAGAAGGCGAAGATCTGGGTGGGATTGGGTATATCTTCGACTCCACGCCTGCTGAAGACGCGAGTCCTGTGCTACCCGAAGGGTGGAGGAGTGAGCCTGGCGAGAGAGTAGAGAGGAAGGGGTTGGAGAAGATTTTCACTTTGGAAGGGCATAGCGATTCGATTAATGCTTTAACTTTTACGCTTCCGAACGGGGAGTTCCTGCTCTCAGGAGGCTTGGATGGACGGCTACGAGCCTTTGCTCAGCAATCGAAAGATGGCAAGAAATGGGCATTTGTAGCTGAAGCGCAGGAAGTTGAGGAAATCAATTGGCTTGCTGCGTGTCCGAATCCAGGGGTTGCGAATACGGTGGCGCTGGGTGCGAATGATGGGTCTGTGTGGGTTTATACTGTGGATAAGGACAGCAAGGACGCCCCGTTGCAGATCGTGCAGAGCTACTTTTTGCATACGGAGGCTTGTACGGCGGGGGCTTGGAGCGCGGATGGGAAATTGCTGGCGACGGTTAGTGAGGATGGGAGTTTGTACGTTTGGGATGTTTTTGGGGAGGGGGCTGCTGCTGGTTTAACTCAAGGTGAAGGCGGTGCGTATGTGGTTGGTCTTACAGCTCTGGATCAGCGATTCGCAGTCGAAGGAGGATTATTCAGTGTTGCGGTTGCACCTACCGGAGCGTTCGTGGTTGTTGGTGGAGCGGGAGGCGCGATCAAAGTCGTTGGATTACCTCGATTAGGCACTGATGCTTCTGGCTCTGCTCCGGTTGGAAGAGCTGGAGCTGGCGCGTCGTCGAAAGGCAAAGGTGGGAAGCAAGCTGGTGGGAAGGCGGCAGGAAGCGCGGCGTCTGCTGGTCAAGCGGGCCAAATACTTGCAGATTTACAAGCGCAGACTGACGGCATCGAGACACTGGCGTTCGCTCCTCCGCCTCTCACCCTCCTGGCTGCAGGAAGTGTAGATGGCAGTATCGCGCTCTTCGACTCCGCACACCGCTTTGCAGTCCGACGGCATATTAAGGAAGCACATGAAGATTACTCGGTGGTGAAAGTAGAGTTCGTCAAGAACTCGAGGACAGGAGGGTGGCTATTAACGAGTTGCGGCATGGATGGCGTGGTTCGGAGGTGGGATACACGGGGCGGAACCGGGATAGCGAACTCAGGCTTCGTGAGAGAGTGGAAAGGACACAGAGGTGATGGGGAAGGAGGTGGTGTGCTAGGATTCGTCGAAGGAGATGGCACGAGGATTGTGACAGCTGGGGATGATGGTATAAGTTTAGTATTTGAGGCACCGATTGCTTAATGCGGAAAAGAAAAGCTTTTGCATTATGGAGTTGGGATGTATAGACAGTCGATTCATATATGAATGCAATACCCATTAAGAAGAACCTTCAAGCCCTCGTAGTTTGTGTTTTTTTGATATTGAAGTGTATTTTTATATGAGCTGAGCAGTACAACAGTAGTAGCACTGTTTCTAGGCAGAGAAGTCGAAGTTGGATCATGCGATATTGAGGAAGTACGGGTATCCCATGGGCTGTAACCCTGTCTGTTCTTTTCTCTTGGGTCCGTTCTTCCAATTTGCCCTAACCCCAACCATTTTCCGCTCCCGTTTGGTTCAAGTGTGGCACCACCATTCTCATCATAAATTTAATCCCTTCCACTGTCACTCTCGCACACGCAGCACATCGCACCTCTTATCATCTCAAGTCACAACATCAAACCCTTCTACCACCACTATGTCCACCGGGCCACTCTTGCCTCTTGAGGAAAAGCACCAAAACAAATCCACGCCGGAGGATGATGATTGGGATTGGGAACCCGTTTTCCCACTCCCCTCCACCTTGTCCGCGAGCATACTCGCTGTGCTTGGATTCATTTGCTCCTATTGTATCTTGATCTTCTTCTGGCCATGGGACATCTCGTGGATGGACGCTTTTGTGGCGGTATTAGGTGCGGCGGAGGTATATATTCTTTTATGCAGGGGCTTTCCATTTCAGCCGGGAAGTAATTGGAGGAAGGGGCTAGATAGAGATGGGAAGCCATGGGGGAAGGGGGGATTTTGAAAGGAATCGTGGACAGTGATGGTGTATGCAATGGAAGTGCAGATGCTTCGAATCGTATTTCTATTTGAGTTGAGTTGAGGAGCCGGTGGAGAGAACCTTACCCGCCTTTCGAGTTGCCGCAAGATTGAGCGCTTGGGGCTTCCCTTTGGGCCAGAGATCTGAAAGTGCTCGAGAAGGACTTTCCTTTGTGAGGAGCTGGATGGATGAATGGCTTTAGAGGCCAGGAGTGGTGATTGAGGGAGATGCTTTCAGGAGAGAATTTACGGATGGGGAAACGACTCAGCGGACTACGTGTGCGGTGAAGGGGAAGGAGCATCTTCGGAAGATGTCGGGTTTCAGACATAATTCGAATGCCCGGAACTGATCTATCATAGTTGAGAATTCTTCACGAAATTACTGCAAGACTGGCTGGTAGTTTTGGTAACATTACTCTAAAACTTCCTCAAAAGACCTACCTTTCTCGGCCTATAGACAATATCCGTATCTCTCTTCATTATGCGAGATCTCGGACCGCCCTACATCTCCGAAAACAATGGAGCGCCCACGTGTTTCCGCCACGGAGTTTCCTCCGCTTTGTTATGTCGGGCCTTAAGCCACTTGACTGTTTTTTGGACACTTGCTGAGTGCTTTAGGTCCAGTATTGGAGCCCAAGTTCAGTGGTGGCGGAAGTGGCAACTTTCTCGGGAACAGCCCTTTATCACTGGCCCATAAACAATAAGGCCAATCCTGGCGATGCTGCACATCACGGGTTGTGGGGCCGACAGATTCGCGAGACTCGCACTGACACTTGCTCATGATGTTTCATTGAGAACACTTGTCAAGCTCGTTCACCGACTGTTACCAAAATAGATCTTCCTCAACACAAAGTGTCAACATCATGCAAGCTGCACGATACAACCCCTCGTATTTCATCTGCCTCGTCCGCCTCGTCCTTGACACGTGAATATCTTAGCCACTGTGTAACTCACGAGAATACCAAGCGCGTCAGATTGGATGGGCGCAGGAAAGACGCAAGCCTCATGTAAGCTATTTCACACGTCATTTGTGAAGGGTATGGGTTCAGGGGCCGGGGCGGCATTATTTCGGCGAAGTGCTTACACGAGGAGATTCTGACGAGGTGGAAATGGAAGTTGATTGATGGGCCTTAAGATGAATCACATTGTGATGGAGACGCATGGGGTGCAGCCAGAGGCCAAGATTTTCGTGAAAATTGCGAGAGAAGGGCTGTGACTCGTGTGAAGGTGGAAATTGTTCTGTATTGTCTTGAGCAATAGAAGCAGCCTGCAATTGGGAAGGTTAGGTATTGCTGGGCCAGGAAATAGAAGTCAAGGGTGGCTATCAAGGTGAATTTCTTCTGTTTTAGAATCATTGGTTGGTAATTCAGACTACCAGTGCCGACGCACAAGTGTGAGCTGAAGGAATGTACGTAGCTGGCGATACCAATTCCAGAGCATTTACAGTAGAACTTGCATTTGCTATCCAAGTCTTCGTATTAAAGGGGCCAACTATTCCTTACTCGCTCTTCTTGTCCAAAGAGGACATTGCCTGTTTTTAAAACATTGACTCCTTTCCCCTGACAACAGGCACCATGCCCAAGGAGGAACCCAAGAAGTTGTGCATTTCCTCTTACAGTTGCGAAGGATAGTGCTATTCTCCCAATATGGCCGTCATCTTGCCTGTTTTGCTTTCAATACTTGCAGAGAAAACTTCTACCATTTATACTTCTTTCTTTTGGAACATGCAGATGAATCAATGTCCCGCTGAGCCAGGTTCTGCATTCTATCTGTGCTCGCCTGCCGAGGGAAACTTGGTAACTTGATCATTTCAGCTCAATTTACGCGTCTTTGAGAGCATTACCAAATAAACCAGATTGTGGAAGCCCATAAACTGGCGGCTGCTCTTCAGAGTTTGGTGGGTCCCTTTGCGGGCCCTACTTGGTGCTCAGTCCAGATGGCAATTTAATATTCAAATATCTGAACTCGTAAGCAGACATACCTTTCCAGACCACACCCACGATTAATTAGGGAATATTAGCCAGCATTTCTCAACCATCTCACAATTGTCTACCAACAATATCAACCCATTACCCATGTCTTCTTGCAAAGCAAGAAATGGCAAGGGCAATGCAAATTTTCTATTCTTCGCAATGGAGAATTTCAGAACGCTAAGCAATTCCTCGGCTTTCAAGCTACTAACACAATCAATCTATCTGTGGACGCTATCTTCATAGCTATCGATCTCGAAGTATTACGAAACGAACTTAACAAACCAGGTGTCCCGCTTGTCAAAGAATCCGGCATCGCAACTCTCGATACACGGCACTTAATATCTTGACCATCCCTACCTCCTGGCGTGAACGCTATATCCACCTCTGAATCCTCCACTTCGAATGGTTCGACAGATTTTCTTGACTGTGATGTCACAGACTTTAAAGAATGTGTGTTTGCGGAGACGCCTTTTGTTCCGCAAGAGTAGCTTGCCGCTACAATTACCAACTGCTTACCTATTCCAGATACCAGCCCTACAGCTCTCCCGACTCGCAGTGCCGCAGGGATAAAGTCATCGTTGGTCACTCGATCTTCCGCGATGTAGAGGTTATTCAACGACTTCGAGTCAATCTACATGTCATTCCCCCAGTGCTGGCAACGCTCGACACGTATAATATGGCTCAAAGTCTACTTGAGCGGAGCTCCACTCTCGGGAGTCTTTTGACAGAACTCAATTGCCTTTCGACATACCAGACCTTCACAACGCTGGAAACGACGCTACAAATACACTCCATGCAATGCTTATGCTTGCAATCAAAACTTCTGAAAGCAGACAATTGAGTTTGGAGAGAGAGAGAGAATTTGGAGTTTTTACGAGCGTTGGTACGGTATGAGTGGAGTTACAGGAATGCACACGTTGGAGACCGCGACGAAGAACTTTGGGGTTTCAAGCTCCTAGGTCTGCGGATGAAAAGAGCATGGGTGCGTAGGATAATTTATCACAATTGTATCGAACGCTTATCTATGTATCGTCAACTCGGACTTACAACAAGCCTCTCTGTTGCTGAGACTAAATCAATCTCAATGTCTTTCATGCGCGATCCATTGAGTGGCCTCCCGGCTGGCACTATCTGAAGAAATCTATTGGTCCTTTTTGCCAAAACCCACCAGCGTTTCAGTACACAGCAAGGCGAGATTATCGTTGGCCCATGATTTGGCTAGTACTACTAAGAAGTTTGTCACGCACTCTGGAATTATATTCCGTCCGCATTCTGCAACCTCAATTTCATCAACCGTAAGAATACCCTCTCTCCCAGAAGGCCATAGAATCACGTATTAACGCTGTCGACTAATGCGAGGAGAATTATCGGAAGTTTCTTCGGCATGGCTTCTATCTAGGGGAGTTGGAGTCGCCCTCAGCCTAGGAGGCCTTTTCGGCGTTTACACGGTTGTTTCTGCCGTCACCAACTTCGCTCTTTGTTGAGCACCGCGTTTGGTATTGGAATCGCGTCCGTTGCCGCCCGAGGCAGAGAAACCCACTAAGAGATGAAGAGGACTCTCGAAAACTTTGGGGACCTACAGACCTACATAGCTCGCGTACTTGGAATCTTACAAGGGCCATTCCAAACGCTGAGACCCCAACATCCCGCAATCATTCGAACTCAATCGAGAGTCTGACCCTTCCTCCCTCGATCCTCGAGATATCTCAGAACCATTCTTTCAAGATCACACCTCAGAGGTTGGACCTGTATCTGTCCCACAATGCACACAGGCTTCATCAAAGAGACTTGATGAAGGTATATTTCTCGAATACGGATTGCAGCCCTCCCAGGCATCTCCAACATGTTCTTCCGCCGCCATGACTCACATTATGTGCCAGTTCCACATTGCGAGAGGGCTTTCGAGCATAGGCATGAATATCACCAAGAGTCGTCAAATTCGACAACAAGTTGAGTGCTAACAGTTTAATTTTCAGTCATCACAAGAAATCCACACCTACCCAAAGAAGTGTATCCATTGTGGTGTTGGTTTTGAAATCTTAAAGGACATTATCTACACATCAATAGCGTTCACGCAACGACGAAGAGATTCCTCTGCACCTTCCGGAGATGCAAATTTTCGAGATCAAAGGCAGGATCTCAAGGATTTTCTAAGGAATGATAACTGGAGAGGGCATATGAAGAACCGGCATGCCTTTAGCGAGGATATTATTTTGAGAGTTGAGACTGTAGCAGAAGCAAATTGAAAGGAGGTGCTAAAGTATCTTGAAGTTTTGTGCAAGAGGATTCTCAGCTGCTGTGGACTATCATTCATGAAAGTACTCTCATAATCTCATTGTCCTAACATCGGATCAATTATGGGTTTCACGGCCTGCACTTTAGCTCATTGCCAATCGTTCTCCACCTTATTTTGTTTGAACGCTTCCTTTGTCTTCATTATTCTTACAAGTCTCCTTCTGCAAGAGCCCTAACAACCTTCGGTTACTTAAAACTGTCACTCCAGAAGATGGAACAAAATGGCCTTCAGTTTCTCCATTTCTCTTGTTGCTGAATGACTTTCCATTCTGGCAGGAGATTTCACGAAGTGAGTTTCCCGATCAGGAGAAGATACCCCTCACCCAAGCTGGACGTCCTCCCGAATCCTTCCCACCAAACATCCGCAACTTTTTGCACAGCCCACAACCATCTCGCATTCAGCCCTGTTGCCTAAATCCTGATGGACAAACAATATTTGTAAAATGTTTCAGCCTTCGCCGAGTATCTGCAGCATCATTCAGCACTACAGCGTCGTCTCAACCCGCCTCCACAATGTCAGCAACGAATCTAGCTCCATTGAAGCTGGTGGTGACCAACTCCAGTATGAGAGAGAAGGCCTCTGTCAGACACAGCTCCAAGAGTAGTAGCGGCAGTGATTTCCACGTGTCGGAGGCCGGAAGTGTCCTTCGCGCTCGTCAGAGAATTGGATCATGGCACCCTCCTCATGCGAATCTTCATATGGAAGAAGACCCCCATGATTTCTATCTAGGAGATATCTATGCTAGGATCAATAGGCCTTTTGACTGCTCCTTGAGTACCCAAGCTGAAAGAGAGTACGTGATATTTTTGGTACAATGTGGAAGCGTTCCTGACATTGGTGACCAGTTGCAGAGAGACGATCGGTCGGTATCATGAGCGTGTGAGAGATATCTCAAAGGGATGGCACCACCTGAGATACTTGGCCGATTTTATGACAGTCTCCACTGTCCCTTTAAGATGCAGGACATTGACTCCTGAGGACCGACACGAGAGGTTGAACCGTGTTAACATCTCAGTTGTCGAGTATGGAGATGAGATGAGCTCGAAAGATTTGAGAACTGCGGATGAATTGGATGAGTTTCTTGGAAACTTAAACGAGGAAGGGGCAGCCCAGAAACATCGACTTCTTGTGGTACAGGATTTGTCCACTCGCATGATTGAAAAGCTGGGCTCAGCCTTCGACATCGAGCCTGGAATCTTTAGAAGCCACATCGGTGATTATGTTTGGTTGAACACCAGAGACCCCCAAGCAGAGATTCCAGATCTTGAATCTTTCTCTGTCAAGTCAAATTACTTCAGCGCTCAATACGTCTCGCCTAGATATTTCGAGAATCAGGAACAACTCAACGCAGCGAAAGCTCAAGCTGAGTCTTTTAATGTCCTAAGAAGAGTAGATCATGATGGAAGGTTCAAAGAATGGAGCGATATGCCAGGAAGTGATGTTGGTTTAGTGAGGAGTAAAGTCTCGCTCTGGGTGAGACCGAATAGGGGTTCCGATCAAGGATGGCTCGGTAAGCACGCCCCTCAAAATACCCAAGTACACATGATAACCGGACGTCAGCAATTTTAATCGTCGACCCAACAATCGACCATGGGTTTCCACTCTGGTCCGGTTACGGAAACTTTCATCCGCCTCCTAGCATCAACACTCCTTTGGAAGAGATCACATTCCCCACTTACAGCAACTCGGTCCAGGAGTTCTTGTTCTGGACACTTAACCGCGCAAACACGCCGGCAAACGCACCACCAGTAGCTCCAGATATCCTCCCATTAGCATTCTTCACAATGGTAGCCGCACAATGGATTCTCATATGCGAGTATGTCAATGCTCGTCTCGGCCAGATTGAGTGGGAAACCGAGCTTGGCCTTTCGCACCTTTATGCACAAGACTTCGACCATACATTGAAGATACTGCTTATGTGGAGACGGCGGCTCCCCATTTACCACTCTTTCGTAGAACGCTCCATTTCTCGGCTCTCAGTTCGGTACGAGTCTAAAGAGCCTACCCCAACTTCCGAGGGCTGGCGGGACGTTCTTACAAACTTCAGAGACATCCTTCACAGGCTCGAGATCTTGCACTGCAGAGCAGATAAAATCAACGGTGTTTCGATGGCCGTCACAGCTCGTGAGGAAAGTAAGAAAGCAACGCAGGAATCTCATACGATCACGAGAGTAAGCTACTTAGCTTTCGTCTTCGTTCCGTTGAACTTCTGGGCAGCTTTTTTTAGTATGAGTGGAGAGCTCCCCGTAAGGACGTACTGGATCTATGGTGCCATTGCTGTACCGATTACTGTTTGTGTTTTAGCGGTGCTGGTATTTGCCAGCAGCATGGAGAAATGGTGGAGGACCGTGAAAGAAGAAAGGGGTAAGAGATGGGTTAGAAGGGAGAAGGTGTTTAGAGGTGACGTTTAAAAAATAGGCTGGGGTGAAATTAAGCACAGTTTTGTTTCAGTACATTGGGAATTGGCAGTTGGTAATCGCGGTTTCTTTCTTGGGCCGGCTACGGAAAAGTATGGTACTGTGCTTGATATCAACAGGGTGTGACATATTCGGCTCAATTATTTCTCAAGACTTGTTATGTTGAAATTTACAACTTGTAAATCAGACGTCAAACATTGATCTGGGAAAATATCAACGACTTTACGGCTCTGCAAACTATCAAGCATTAAGTCTTGGGCCTCATGCGGTGTCTTAGAACCTTAAGCGCAATTCTTCTTATTGAATTCGGGTAAAATTAAAGGAGTGCTTTATGATGACAGCACCAATAAAGAAGTGGAGTATGATCCAAGCGAATGTAGAAGCTCAATTTATTATCTAATACTGGGGAGAAGCTCTCCTTTAGTAGACTAATAAGAATAAAGGATATTAGCTAGACAAAGGAAACCCGATAATCTCAACACCTCTTAAGTCAACCAAAGTTGAGGACATGATTGACTTCATCTCATTTGTGGGTGTAAGTGATATCGGTTCAGCATGGTGAGGGAGCCGCTAAGACGACAAATTGAAGGCATTTGCTGAGAACTTCTTCTTTGGGACTGGTTTCTGAGTATCTTTGCCGCAAACGACTCTTCACTTTTCTACCAGAGGTTCCAGAGTTAGGCTTCAACGCTACTGCGAGCTGCGCAGTACCGTTTTCCCGTGCTTCGTAATTGCACGAACTGCGGAAGGTTGCCTCAGCTTGAGGCTCTCGGTGCCTCCGTCTTACGCTCTCCGGTGTTCCGAAAAGCCTCACGGCATCATGTCAGCACGGAATGCGTCATAAATCTCTCGTGCTCGCCCATGTGCTCTCCTCATCACGCCCGAGAAATATACATTTTCAGATTCGATTGAGGATCAGCGCCTAAGACACAAATTTGCCCACGTACATCTGCTGAAGCTATTCGCAGAGACGCATTCGGACGCGTACCGTCATATGCTGGTACTTCCGGCGACCGGAGAACCACTGGAGAACCCCGTAGCAAGAATGATTCAAACCATCTCGGGTCACTACATCCATTGATCCAAAAGGATAGTCACACGACTATTATCCATCCCATTTGTTATCACGCCTCTGCCTTCTGCAGGCTTTGCCAAAAGAGGTGCATGTGCATCCAACTCGATTCCTGAGGACCAATAAAACCTCTTCTCTCCCCCCCCACACTCAACCAGTAAGAATTACAAATCACACACCATTTTAATTTTTAAGGCGATTGTTTCTGCCACGAATCAGATGACACATGATAGGATGAAAGAAAGACACTATTTCAAATTTGAAGTGAGCCTCTGACACTTGAATAGGTACTTCTCTCAGTCACAAGCTTACCCCGCCAGCCTGAATGGTGCATCGTGCGCTCCGAGCGCTCCGAGCGCAACGGTCAGCACGTGGCTGGAGACGGGGTTGTGGACTCCAGCCGCGTATTTCAAAAGTACAAGGCTATCGGGCGAGCCGTACTTAAATAGCCACCTGCACTAAGCCGGAATGTAACGAAAGTCTGCGGCCAAAGTCATGGGGGTTGGAGACACACCCACGTCCGTAAAAGAACCAAGCTCTGGGTGATCAGAAAACAGGCTTCAACAGACCACCAGGGATTTTGCTAAATGCCTTGTTGCCTCGCGAATGTCATTGACCAGGGAACGCTTTAGTGTGATACAACACATTGTGCAGTCAGCCGCCAAGAAAATGTATCTAGATGTACCTGCAGAGGCTGAACTGGCGTCGTGCGACTTGATCTCGACCCCCCCACGCACCGAGGCTGGTTCATGCTTTGTGAGGTTAAACGCCAAGCCTGCAAAGCTCTCCTTTCAGATCAAGCCGGGCGATTAGGGTGGTGTGTTATAAGTTACAGGAAAAGAAAAGCTTAATACCCTTGCCACGATAATGTAAATGAGAGTAGCAGTATTTGATAGCTTACAATACGCTTATATAACACACTAACCTGTTTAGGTATGGAAAATCAGGGCGCTAAGCCAAAATGGAACGGGACCTCCCCGATAAGCTATCCGTGCCACAGCGGCCAGCTTTACATGTCGCTTAAGATTACAAAACTAACTTTGAACATAAATAAATTGCTTCATAATAATACAAGGCTTAGGTGCATTTTTAGGATAAAGATGAACCTTATATCCTATTAGAATATCATGTTTTTTTATAACTTCTATAAAGATTTCGCAAGTTAATATAAGCTGGAATAATTACACTTTTGATGTTCCTTGGATTTAGCGAGATATGAAGCTGGCCGCAGCGTAATAGATCGTTCCATTACCCCCGCTTGAAACAGTACCGGGGAAGCCTAGACACACTCCTTAAACCTCTATTATTATATATATTCTATTTATAGTGCAATGATAAAAGCTCATTACATTACGTTAAGGTCAACCCTTTTTCTATTACTACGGATCTCGATATGAGGTTGCAACTCTATGTGTCATGATTCGCAGCCGTTTTTCTCAGCCTTACTGATATTAATCTTCCCCGACGCTCGGGCAACTATGAATTGGGAATCCAAATTGAACAAAGTGCAGATGCGGGCGTTTCAATAGTCTCTGCCTTATCTCCAATACTGGCAATCCGAAATGAACTTCTTTTCAAGTTGCAAAGTAACTCTAATCGTTACGCCCCAAGGTCATTGGAACTTGCAGTGAGGTTATGGCTTCCGCTCAGCCTCACTCGGCTTCGGAATCGGTTTCAGTAAAATTATGCAATTGATCTCAGACGCAATGGTTATCAGTTGGCTTTTATTTGCTCGTTTGGCGCTACCATAGTGGTAGTTGCCTTGTCTCGAAGAATGAGAGCCTGGAATTATTGTGGATTTTCAATCATTGAGACTGGGTGGTGGGGTGCGTAAAAGAACTATTTTTGTATAAAATACAGGTTTGTATCATATTTCAATGGTTTTATATATATAAAAAACAGGATTTTTATATTTTCACGTAATAGTAGAGCTTGACTTGCTAGCCTAATTTGGCGTTCTCATTGTTTTCTTCCTAATTAATTATATACACGTGATTACCATACAAATTAAATAAAAAAACTATCGGAAATTATAAACACCACGTTTTTTATTACGAGAAAAATATAAAACGCCGTCTTTTTTATATCCACATACCTACTGGTGGTGGCGTTCTAGCAAGCTCCAGGCGGGACGGCAAAGCGTGCCGAAACCCCTCCAGTTCTGTTCGGAGTCTCGGATATGGTCTTCCGCGAGGCTGCCTCCTCGGAAGGTTCCTTTCACTCAGCCCCAGTAAATCAAATTAGACGGCACAAATGCAAAACCATCCGTGAGGAGGCGGTCCCAACTTCCAAGGATGCCTAGCACGTTCGCTTGAATCAGGGGTAACTTCAACGCACGGATATCAGCTAAACTCTTCGGTGAATGAAATCGGAATGGCTTCAGGGGAATGGCTGTAGCGGACGGACCCAGCGCTTTCGAATTGCGGGGAGATTTTGAATTGCCTAATAAGACAAGTCGATTTGTGAGCTATCATGTAGGACCTAGATTTCTTGTCAAGTAGTAAGATAAGGTTTGTGGAGTTTGTGCGGGGCACGGGCAAAAAGGGATAGCGAGAACCACTTCACAAAGGAGCGGTGAGGAATGTGAGGCATCTTGCCACAATCAAACACTCTTGGTGGGTCAGCTTAATGTAAGTAATGCTCGAAGATGGAGTCAGTGAGCAAGGTAGATAGGCACTTTGCATTCAGAAGCGTTTCTTGACTCGTTGGCGTGTCTTGCACTGGGAATATGAAATGAGTCTTAGGTTGGTTTCCATGGAGAGTTGCAGCTGTTGACACACGCAAACCCTGCTGTGATGCAGAATTCTCTGCCACGATGTCCCTTGGTTGCCGAAGTAAAACATCGTGACCGTGCAGTTAGACATGTCAAGTGCTGATGACATCTGCAAGCTGAGTGCTCGGCTTCAGGAAAGGCTTCACTTTCCTCCTTGAGTGGGTACGCTGCTCGAATGCATAGGCAAAGCCAATAAGAGTTTCTTCAGGCCACTGAGCGCCCAAGAAGGAAAGGCCAAATCTAACTGCTGTCAGAATACTGTAAAATGCACGGCTGGTGCCAAAAGTCCGTAAAATGAGGAGCCGAAGAAAAAGTGAGATGACTAACGGGATGTTTGGTCCAACAGTAACAAGTCCCCTTCGTGACTCCATAACTGTAGTATTACTTGGATAAAATCCCATCGGAACTGTAATAATCGGGAGTCCTGCTCTCGCTGGTACTCCGGGAGAGTAATCAGTAGGAAGTACCAAGGCATCAAGATTGTGCGCTTTTAAAGCTCCTAAGACCCCGCCTTCTCCACCAAAGGAAAAGGAGTATTGGTAAGCTTCCCAGAACCTTGAATCCGAGTTGTTGTATCCCAGAGATAAAGACTGGTCCCATACGGCTGTATTGCGGTTTGGATACTCCTCGGGAGCAGTGTGATGGGTGAAATTGGACTTGTCCGAGAGGGATCTGATGTTGTTTGGATTGGATGTCAGCTGCGAAAGATAACTAGCAAGATTGGATATAAAGTCGGCCTCAAGCACAGTTGTACCATTTCCTCTTATCGCATCGTCATCTGTTACGACCTCATCCCACGCGGAAAAATTGGCATTGTCAACAATAGTTGCTCCTGCATTTTTCAAGATTTGAATTGCTGCGTCGAAAGCGTCAAAAATAGGTTGATCGGTGGGACCTTGCGTGAAGCCATTTCTAGGGATACCAATTCTCGCTCCTCGGAGACTCGAGAAGTTCAGGGCCTGAGTGTAATCCGGTGGAGCATCCCAAGGCTGTGCGCGAGTATAGTTGTCATTTTCATCTTTGCCCGCAATTATTGAAAGTACGTAGGCCGCATCGGAGACACTACGAGCCATGGGGCCTGATATCTGGTTAGAAAGTCTCGCTCAAGAGGGGTTGCAAAGTTGGGGAAGAGGAGCTCATTTATACCAACAGTATCTTGATGTTCTGAGATTGGTATCACCAAAGAACGTGAAGTCAACCCAACGGTTGGCTTGATACCAACGAGGTTGTTAGCACTCGATGGGCTCACTATACTACCATCTGTCTCTGTTCCGAGTGCTGCAAATGCTAGACCTATGGAACTGCCAACCCCACTGCCTGAGGAGCTTCCGCTTGGGTCCATGTTTGGGTAGTAGGCGCCAGTCACTTGACCCCCGTGAGCCGACCACCCATTTGAGCTATTGGATGACCTAAAATTAGCCCACTGTGAGAGATTAGACTTTCCAAGAAGAACCACACCGGCCCTCCGCAGCTTGGAAGCCACTGTGGCGTCACGTGGAACCTTTGCCCCGAGGAGGGAGTATGAACCAGCAGTGTTGTTCATTTGATCGTTGGTGGCGATGTTGTTCTTGATAAGCATAGGGATCCCATGTAGCGCGCTGCGGATTGTGCCATTAGCTCTCTCGGCGTCAAGAGCTGCAGCAATGGATAGTGCATCCGGGTTGATCTCAGTGACTGCGCGGAGAACAGAGTTCGTCTCGACAATGCGCAGAATGTATGCCTTTGTCAATTCCACGCTCGTCCACGCCCCACTTTCGAGGCCAGCAACCAGTTCCTCCGCCCCAACTTCAAGTAAGTCTGGGTAGCATCCCGCAACTTCATGGAAGGTACGACGCGCGGTCGATAGATCCAGCGTGCTGAAGGACAACAAGGCGAGGAAAGCTGCAGCTTTCAATGTCATAGTCAGCCAATTGGTTGAAACGACCCCAGTGTATGGGGAGATGCTGTATCCTGTACCCCCCGAAAATTGTTCTGGCGCAGAACGATATTTCGAATTCGAATCCGCGGCTGAAAGGGGTGGATTTGCTGGCTTTATGAAGTAGCCGCTGCCCTGCCTCCACCAGTCTGGCTTGACTATCATGGCCAAAACTATGATAAGAGCTATAGGACCAATACCTTCAACGCTAATAAGACTTCTTCATGCTGACAGAAACAATGACGACATCTGAAGC
This sequence comes from Hyaloscypha bicolor E, assembly GCF_002865645.1. Classification (NCBI taxonomy): domain Eukaryota; kingdom Fungi; phylum Ascomycota; class Leotiomycetes; order Helotiales; family Hyaloscyphaceae; genus Hyaloscypha; species Hyaloscypha bicolor. Next base: position 369,968 of record NW_020194551.1, on the reverse strand, counting down.
CGCGAAAGCCAATTTGAACATCAGTCAAAACATATCAAGAGCGACGATAAGGGAAGTGTAGAAATAAAGCAGGGTAAATTCGATTTAGCCGTGATATGGGTTGCGGAAGAAGAGATAAATATAGAGAAGAGCTAGGATCGAGAGAGTGGTCCGGTGGTTTGTTGCTGATCTCGAGTGTCGAAGACTCGAAGTGGAGGTCAATGCGTTACTTTATGTAGCATTTGGCAGGTGCTGGTGTCCTTGGCTGGCAACACCAGCAATCAAAGGTGGGATGACTTCGTCAATGAGCAGTTGATTTGATAACGGTGGATCCATAAACTAGTAATCAAATCTTGCAGAGCAAGCAGGACTGTGAATCGATGGCATGTGATATTTTTCGTGTGGCATGCTTACGAGATCGGGGCATAAAGATCGGCAATACAGGGCATTAGGAGACTTGTAGACCCTCTAGCGTACAGATCAAGGTAGCAAACTCGCTATAATGCCCTATATTTTCAGGCTCTTCCCCTAAAAGTAGCCTATGCGCCTTTAACAAGGGCTACCATGCCTTTTTGAGGGCCTCTCCCCTATACTTACAAGGGAGTTATTGCTAAAGAGGCTTATAATAGCTACTCGTTTAACGTTTAAGCACATAATTACTCTACTAATAGTACTATAACCCTAGGAGATTTACTTATCCCTTGCGAATATCTCATAGCGCCTCTTTACGTGAATTTAAAGAGTATTACCTGAAGTTATAAGGGCTTATAATAAACTCTTGCCTCAAATTCGTAACTTGAAAAGCATTAGAGTTAAACTTTCTTATATATAAAAGCTTTATATTTATTAATTAATTTCTAATTCTCTAATAAAAAACTAGTTAATTATATAATATATAAGAGCCCTAAAAGATTTATAATAATATAATAATATAATAATATAATAATATAATAATATAATAATATAATAATATAATAATATAATAATATAATAATATAATAATATAATATAATATAATAATATAATAATATAATAATATAATAATATAATAATATAATAATATAATAATATAATAATATAATAATATAATAATATAATAATAAACTTAAAAATAAAGTTTTATTAATTATTATTATTATTATTAAAATTCTTTTAAAAATATAAAATAAATTAGCTTAAAAAACTATTAATAATTAATAAGAAATAAAGAGAAAATAAATTTATTTAATATTAAAAAATATTAATTATATCTTTAAAAGTATTTATATTTATATTAAGCTAATAAGAATTACTTAAATTATTAGAATAAAAGATAAGAAAAATACTTATATATATTTATAACTTAAAGAAAGTAATTTAATTATATTATATTATTAATTTATTAATAATATATAATACTATTATATAGGTATAAAATACTATTTATATTAAGTTAGTAAAGTTATTATTTAGAAATAAGAATTATAGTATTATAATATTAATATATAATTTCTAAATTTACTAAATCTAATAGAATCTAATTTACTAATAGAGTTATTTATAAGATACGAGATTATATAACTATATCTCGTATCTTATATCCCGTTATTTATATTTTATTACCTATATCCCGTATTCCGAGTTTTGTAATTATATATATAACTCCCGAAGAAATAGCTATACTAATACTAGAACTTCTCTAAAAACGCGAAAAAAAAATATTTCTTTCTAATTATATATTAATTCCCTAATTCGGTCTAGTACCAGATTTCCTAAATACTCTATATATTTATATTTCTTTTTAAGGTTTTAGTTATATATTAAAGGCTATAGCCTTTTATATATAACTTTTCTTTCTATAATATTTTTTTATCTTATATATTTATTTCCTATTCTATTTATATTTAACCTATTTCTTTATATCTAATTATATTATATTCGTATTAATTAGATATTTAAAAGTATTTATTAGCTTTGATTTTATTATAGAATTAGTAGAATTTAATTCTTTTTTAATTTATTTAACTTCTATAATCTCTTATTATTTATATATCTAGTAAAAGTATATTATATTAATTATTAGATATTTCTTTTGAATAGTACCTAATTTAATAAGATATTTATATAATAATTTCGAATTTATATAAATTACTAGTAATAGTTCTATTTCTAATATTCTATTAATAGTAAATTTAACTAAAGCGCCTATATTAAAGCCGTAAGTTATATTATAAAGTTCTAAAGCTAAAATACTTCTAGTAATTCTCTTATATTTAGTAAAGAACTAGTAAATAATATTAGTATATCTAGTTTTATTTACTAGAACTAGAATATATTCGATTTAGGAAAAGAGATTTCTATTATTTATAAATGAAATATATGAATTTTTTTACTAGCTTTATAAATTTCAGTTCTCTAATAGTATTCTTAATTTGTTATTAAATGCACTTATTAAATATCTTTATATTAGTTTCCGAGAATTTAATAGCTTAAATAATAATTAATAGATTATATAAAGCTTCTAATTAATAGACTAATATAATATATGTTTTTCTAATATATTAGGTAATATATTAGTTTTTAATAAAAAGATTTTAATAAAAAGATTTTAATAAAAAGATTTTAATAAAAAGATTTTAATAAAAAGATTTTAATAAATAGTACTTTTATTATTTATAGTAATAATATTTTTTATAGAAATAATTTAAAGGTTTTTATATTAGTATTTCTATATAAAAATAATTCTAGTAATATTTGTATAAATAATACCTTTATTAAACTTGAGATTATAATTAAAAGTAAGGTATTTATATTTCTTAGCTAAAAACTTAGTTTCTTAGAGCTTTAACTATTTTGCCTTTATAAAATTATTAGTTCTAATAAATAAAGTATTATTAGTTTAAAAGCTAATAATTCCGAAAAGTTATTTACTATAGAGAAGGCAAGAGTTATAAATTAACTATTTTATAGAAAGTGTTACACTCTGCCGCTTCACTAGTAAATTTAGCGTCACGTGACCACGCGATGACGCATGCAGCTGTAGTATTTAGAACACCAAGCTCCCGCACTTACGAGCTTCTCTCCTTAGTTTAGAATCCTCGGAATAGAGTTACTCTATCTTGCTTTCCAAGCCCAGAGACCCGGTCTCATAATAGAAAGCTTATTAATATAATAGAAATAGTAAGTTTTAAACTAATAGTTTCTAATTTCCGGTATATTATATAATAGTTTTATAACTTTTAGAATTAAATTATTATTTAGATTTAGCTATCTAGTAAGCTTATAAAATAGATTAATACAGAAATTATAATTAAGTAAAGTTATTAATTAGATATAAGTTTATAAGATATTATATAAATATAATTCCGTAGTATTTATTATTATAATAGTAATAATAAGAATAATTCTCTAACTAATATATTAAATAATAAATAATTAAATTAATATTATATATTTCTTATTATTATTATAAGTTTAAATAACTAGTCTCGATTTCTTAAACTCTCTTTTTATATTTTTATTCTTAATCTTATTAATAAACCGGGAATTAAAAATATATATTTCCTTTAATATCTAAAATCTAGAAATAATCTTAAATATTTTTTTTTCTAGAAAGCTAGTAATTTTAACTTAATAAGAGTTCTTATATAGGTTATTATCTTATAGAAATACTATAATATCCGAGTTCTTATAAGAGTATTTTCTATTATACTTTAGTAAAATAGCGGGAATAATAGAAGGAATTATACCTGTATTACTTTTAGCTTTATTATAAAATTCGGGAATAGATTTAGGTTCGGAATTATTAATAACAACCTTAATATTTCTTATATAAAAGGGCTTTATAAAGGTTAAATAAAAAATAGTATTACTATATAATAGGGCTAGTATATAGTTTTTTCTATTAATGGCTACTAGCTTATATAGCCTATTCTAATTACTAGATTAACTAGTATTTTCTTTATATTATATAAGAATATTCGAGTTTAGGAAAGGTTTATAGATATTAGTAATACTAGAACTATTTCGGGTATTTAGGGCATTTGTAATTTAATATCTAGCTTAAAGCTTCTGAATTTCTATTATTACCTTTCTAAATACTACTAATTACTATAATATAATAAGTAATAAGGTATTATATTTAGTTATTTAGGGTAAAGTACTATAAATTAAAAGAATTAGAATAATATTATTAAGTTCTATAAAATTATTAATAGCCTTAAAAGCTATTTAGAATATAATATCCTTATTAATTCTATTAATTCTATTAATTTTAGTTATAATAATAAGGTAAATATATTAAATCGGGCTATAATAATATTTTATAATTCTAATAAAATTATAAGCTTTTATAGAAATAATTTTAATTTTAATTTCTATAATATTTGCAAGTTAAATAAACTTCTTACTAATAAACTACTTTCTAATATCTATTATAATCTAATTAAAAGGGCCTAAATAAATATTAATTTAATATTATTTTAGAGTATTTTAAATATATAAGATAATAATATTTTAAAGCTATTAACTAGCTTAATATCGAATGCCTTTATTAATAATATAAAATATAAGCTTATTAGAAATATAGAAAATATTATTAATAATAGAATAATTAAAGCTAATATTATTTTTTAGATTAAACTTGAATTATTCTAATAATTATTCGAATTTCTAGTATTATTTATAGTATTTTATAAAGTATTTAAGGGCTTTTATATTAATATTATAACTTATTTATTCTAGTATATTTTGAAGTTTACTAATAAATAAATAACTAAAGTAGTAATATAGATATTATAATTTAATCTTTATAAAAAAGCAGGAGTTATAAATAAAGAATTCAGAAATAAAGCTTTATAATATAATATTTTAAAGTAAGAAAGAATATTTAAAACATTATATTATAAATATATAATATCTAGTAGAAATAATAAAATTATTAATAAAATTATTAAAATAGATTTCTAGCTTATTTATATTAGCTAAGCTAAATAGAAATAAAGTTTTTATAGATATAATATAAAATTATATTTACCTAATTAGTATTTTTACTATTATAGATCTAATAGAAAATATAGATCTAATACTAAACTAAATATTAATTTGATTTTTAGTAGTTTTATTAAATTTAATACTATTATTAGTCTGCTATAAAGCTTGGAATTAGTTAGAACTAGTAATTAAAAATCTAGAAACTCTAGTATTAATTATAATTTTATAAAAGTAGTAAATATTATATTTTAATATATTATTAATTATAAATATCTAAATATCTTTTATTTATTTAATAGGTTTTAAGACATGGTTTTTATTTATTATTTAATATATAAAAGAAAGGGAAATAAGATTATTTATAAAGGTATTAGGTATAAAAATAATAGAAATAGAAGTAATAGAAGTAGCTAAAAAGCTTTTAATAAAAGTAAAATAAAAATCTGAATAATATTTCTTTCTTTTATTTATTTCTACTAGTAAAGTTTTAAAAGTATTATTCTCTAGTTTGTTTTTATTACTTTTATTATTCTTTTTCTCTTTAATTCTAGTAATATATTATATATAGGTACTATTAAAGTATTTATTAAAGTTACGGGAATTTCGGAATTTAAATTAATAAATATTTCTATTCTTAAATCGGGCCTATTTAGTCTTTTATTTCTTTAATATATATTTCTATAAGTAATATTTAGATTTCTTATATATAAAATATAACTTCGAAATATAATTATTATAATTATAGGACTTGAAATAGTTATTATAAATTCCGAAATTATAGCTAGATTTATATTAATAATTTCCGAATAGATAATAGCTTAAAGAATTTTAAAAATAGTATTATTAATTAATAAAATAGATTTCGGTATTAATTTATTACTTTTTTTCGTAAATAGTAATAAATAATTAGAGCTTATTAATAAACTAGTCGAGTTTATTAAAAGAATCCGAAATTATATATTAGTATATTAGTAAGCTTTAATAAGAAATAATAATTTTATTATATAGGAATTCGGTATTTTATAAGACAGGAATAAAGCTATATTATAGTTTATATAGGTTCTTAATTAGTATTTAAACAAGCTTAAATATTATCTTTTTAGGGTTTTTAGTTATTATAATTATTAAAGTAATAGTATTTTATTTATCTAAATTTTAATAATAGAAATCAGGGCCTTTAAAAAAGCTATAGATATTTATATAGGCCTTTATATATATATATATATATATATATTAAGAGAGCTAGTTATTATAAAAGTAGTTTTATATTAGTTTCTTTAATATAATAGAAAAAGCTTTTACTAGTACCTTTTCTAGAAGCTTTATATATTAGTAAATATTAAGAAAAAATAATAAGTTTATAATTAAAACTGTTATTAGTTTTATTATATTTTTATATTTCGAAATATATCTTTATTATTTTTCTAATAAATTTCCTAGTAATAATAATAAATACTAACTAATAGAACTTCGGGCTTAATAGTAATAATAGTAATAATAAAAATAAAAGTAATAAATAGCCTTAATTTGAAAATAAATAAATAAATAGCTTAATTTCTTAATTAAGAATATCTGGTTTCCTTATATCTAGTTTTATCTAAAATAAAATAAATTAATATAATAGATCCCTAAAAAAAGATATAATCTAATTAAACTATTATTAATAATATTAGCTTCGTTTTATATACTTTTTATTTTCTTTTAAATAAAATTAATAAGAAATTATATAATAGTAAAGCTTTTATAGTTTTATTTAATATAAATATTATTATATTAAAATTAGACTTAAAGACTTTATAATAATATATAACTAATTTAACTAAATATTATAGTATTAAAGTTCTTAAAATTATTCTAAACAGATTTTATAGATTATTATTATTCTTTTTATATAAAATATACTAATATATTTTATTAATTAAATATTTCTAAAGATTATTCTTTATTATAATTACTGGATTAATACTATTCTTTTATTTCTTAATTAGCTTCTTTCTCTTATTAGTATCTATACTAAACCGAGTTCAAGTTCTTTATAGTATATATATATGATTTATAGTAGAAGGGATTTAAAAGTAAAATAGTTCGTAATAGATTTATAAAAAGAATTTGGTAATAAAAGTATTTAGATATCTAGATATTATAGTATGGCAGGCCGTACTTTCCAAAAATCATATTATTTTGGCGGTTTTAAGGTTTTGGTTATATGGCAAAGGCTGCAGCCTTTTATATATGACTTGCGGAAATCATATAAGAAAGCTGGTTTTTCTATAGTCCTAGAGAATAATCCCTTATAAGTATTTAATTAATTAAGCTTTTATATACTATATACCGTTTATACTTTACTATTTGCGCTTTTGATTTATTATTTTACTATTAAGTTACGTTTTATACTCTAGTATACTCTATGTGGGTTTTTGTCTTATTATAGTTTCCCTCTTATAATATTTAGATATTTAGATATCTAATAGAGATATCCAGATATTTAGATATCTAATAGAGATATCCAGATATCTAAATATTCAAATATCTATTAAGGATATTAAAGTAAATATTTCGCCCTTAAAAATTTCGTTTATAATAAGAAATTTCGGAAATAAAATATTATAATTCCGAAAGAATCTAAAGCTTAAAGGGCTCGATTTAATAGTAAAATTAAAGTTATAATTAAAGAGCTTTAAGAATATATATAGAATATATATTCCGGAAAAAGAATTCTATAAATATAGATATTATATAAATAGAAAAGATAGTTTTCAAGAAAGTAGTTTTGGAACTAAAAGAAATTAGTTTTAAAAAATAGTAGAAGTTAAATAAATAGATAATTAAATAAATAATTATTTATTAATTAGTAAAAGCTAGATATTTTCTTTATAGGCTATTAAATACTTTTAGAACTAATTTAAAATCTTCTTTAATCTATATATATAAAATAATTAATATTAGTTTACTAGTAATATATAATATTATTATATAGATATAAAATACTATTTATATTAAGTTAGTAAAGTTATTATTTAGAAATAAGAATTATAATATTATAGTATTAATATATAATTCCTAAATCTATTAAGCCTAATAAAGTCTAATTTACTAGTATAATATAGCAAGCTATACTTTATTAAAAATTGCTTTATTTTAATAGTTTTAATATTTCAATTATATAATAAAAGCTAGGGCCTTTTATATATAACTTATAGAAATTATATAAGAAAGCTGGCTTTTTTATAATTCTAGATAATAATTCCTTTTTTATATTTAATTAATTAAGCTTTTATATACTATATACTATTTATACTTTATTATTTATATCTTTAATCTTATTATTTTGCTATTAAGTCACGTTTTATACTCTAATATACTTTATATAGGTTTTTGTTTTATTATAGTTTTCCTTTTATATTAATTAAGTTATTTATAAAATATAAGATTATATAATTATATCTTATTACTTATATCTCGTATCTCGAGTCTCGTAATTATATATATAATTCCTAAAGAAATAGTTATATTAATATATATATATATTTAAGTAATTTTTATTTTTAATATAAATAAAATCGAGAATTTTAGTAATATTCTTGAAATATTAAAAATAATAAAGGCAAATTAAGATTATAAGAATATTAGTTAAATAATTAATAATAAACTAATAAGAATTAAAAAAAGAATTTTATAATATATATAAAAATATATATAATCTAAAAATATATAATAAACCTCGAATATTACAGGTATTAATTAGAAAGATTAGTAATCTTTTAATATTATAATTATATTACTATTTATATTATAGGCTTTAGGCTTATAAATTACTAAATATATATATATTATTAAAAGCTTTTATTTAGAAAAGGCTTTTTTAAATCTTATAAAAGAAATAGAAATTAGTTCTATACTAAATTTAATATTATAAATTTATAATTTACTAATTTATTCTATTATCTTATTATTTATTAATAAATATTTTATAGGCTAATTTTTCTATTTTTAAAGAAAATAGTTTAATAAATAATTATATTTCGAAATCTATAAAATCTATAACTTTTTATTAAGGCTATTTTTATAAAAGAAATCGATTTAATTAACTCTAATATAGGTAATAATAAAGGCTTATTTAATACTTTTAATAGGGCTTTTTAGAAGCTTTTAAAAGCTAGTAATAATAATAAAAATAATTTTAGTAATAATTGAAATATCGAAATTAATACTTAAGTTATTATTATTTAAGCTATAAAATAAGGCTTATATATTAAAATTAAAGTATTCTAATAAAAGCAAGAATTAATATATTTTATAATTAGAATAATATAAGAATATTTTCCGGAATATTTTATAGTTTATTATATTTTATTAAAACTTTATTTATAAGTTTATTTTATCTTTTTTAGTAATTCTTATTAAAAAACTTCCTAAAATAAAATTAGAATCTATTTTCTTTTCTAATATAATAAGTCTTGGGAGTAATCTTAATATTATTTATTAGAAGCTATTATATAATATCCTGAAAATATATTTAAACTAAAAAAAGCTTTTTAAAATCCGGATATTTAATTTATATTATAGAAAGTTCTTTAAGAAATAAAAAATATTTATATCTTTCTAGAAAGCAGTTTTTAGAATCTAATTTTAAACTTATAATAAATATTCTTTTAAAATTAATTCTATTATAAATGCTTTTAGTAATAAACTTTATAATATTTAAAAAACTATAATAAAATAAAGTTTATTATTATATAAGATTTATTAAAAGCAATTTGAGGCCTATTTAGCTAATATATTTTAAGTATTTTAAATTTATTAGTAAAATACCTCTAAAGAACTTCGAGATTTTTATTAAAAGAATAATAAAATAGTTATTAAATTATATATTTGGATAATTAGTTTTAAAATTAACTAGAACTTATATTCTAAGAGAAATCGAATCTAGACTTTTAATATTACTTTATTTAATTATAAGACTTATTAAATTTTTTTAATTTTTTTTTAGAAAATAAAATAAAATATATTTTTAAGTAATTTAAAAAGCTTAAAAAGCAGAATATATTACTTATTCTAAATTAAGGAAAATAAAAACAAGAAAGTCTATTAAAAGTAATTTTACTTTTAAGAATTCTAATTTAGTAAATTCTAATTTATAAAGCTATTAAAAAAAGAAAAATAAATTCTAAAAATTATATAAGAAATTCTTAAATAATATTTTAGTTTCTTTTAGGCTTTATTAAAATACTAATTCTATTTTAGATATAGTTTATTAAACTTATAATTAAAAAGAATATTTTTTTTAGGAAATATAAAATATTTCAAATATAATAAATAAGCTTAATAGAATTCTAATAAGGCTAAAACTATAAAAGAATTAAAATATTTATAAAAGCAGATTAATACTATTATTATAGAAGGGTATTTTAGAAAAAACTAAATTTTAGGTATTAATAATTTTAATTATAATAAAAAAGATATATTATTTTATATAATTATTTTAATAAAATTAATATAGCTAAAAATAAATATTTTAAAAATATATAATAAACTTAATAATATTAGATTATATTATAACTTTTTTAATAATAATTAGATTTAAAACTAAAACTTTATTATTTTAGCTAAATATAATTAAGGATTTATAATCTTTTATAAAAATAAATTTAAAATCTATTAAGCCTATAACCTTAAAATATTTATTATAAATAATTATAGTAAAATATATATTTTTAAGTTCCGGTTTTATAAATATAAAAATATTAATTCTTATAGTTTTATTTTTAGTATAAAATTTTATAAAATAATTCTTATATAATATATAAATTATATTAAAAAATAATAGATATATATATTTATATAACCTAATAATATTAAAATTCTAATATTAAAAAAGCTTAATAAAAAGCTTAATTCATATTTTAAATTAATATCTCAAATTTTATTCTTAACTAAAAGCAAATATAATTATTTTAGATAATAGGCTTTATATATATATTATTATAATTTAGCTTTTAATCTTATTAGCTAATATAATTACTTATATTTCGTTATTTATATCTCGTTATTTTCTAAATATATATAATATAACTGCTTTATTAGAGAAGTATTATTATAATTTATTAAATATTTAAATATCCAGATACTTAAATTCCTTTATTAAAGAAATTTATATAAAGTATATTTGAGGAAATTTAGAATATTAAGTTTATTATAAGCTAATATATTATAGAATATTTTTATATTTTTATAACCTCTTATATTCTAGCTTTCCTTTTTTTAGCTTTGAATTATCTTTATAAGAAACTTTTTACCTTACTTTCTAAACCCTAAATACCGTATTTATAATAGTATTTAAAGTTTATTTCCTTTAATTTTATAAAGAATTTCAAATAAACTAATTTAGAATTATTAGAAATATAAATACTATTAAAATATTAAAATCTTAGAAATATAAGTAATAAACTTTAGAATAATAAAAGTAAAAAGCTTTAGAATCCTTAAAGAAATTAGATATTTATATTTTTATAAATATATATTAGTAATATATTAGAAACTCTTTTAAAAATCTCAAAAATTAAAGAATTTTATATAAAAGCTATTCTTTAATTAAGTTTTAGAATAATAGATATCTATAGACTAATAATCTAATTACTATTCTCAAGCCTTATCCTATAACCTTATAAGTCCTATATATATACTAGTAATAAAAACTACTAGAAAGAATATAATAAAGGAAAAATATAATAAATTAACTTTTTAGAATATTATATAACTAGAAATTATATTAACTTTTATTAAATTTTCTAAAACTTTTACTAATTCAAGTTATTTTATTAATAGCTTTTTCTAAACCAAATATTCTATTAGTATTTCTAGAGAATTTATAAATAAATTTATAGAAATAAAATTCTCTACTTTTATTATAAAGCTTCTAAAAACTAATAATTATATTATTATTAAAGAGTTATATAAATAGATTAGAAAGCCTAATATTTTACTTTCAAATATTAATATTATTATAAAAAGTTATTAGAAAAATATCTAAAGGGCCCTTTTATATAAGAATACCTATAATTATAATAAAGTTATTTTCGAGAATACTAAACTCTATAATATTAAATTAGAGGAAAATATCAAATATTATATAATTATAGTAAATTAATTTATAATAGCTTTAATTATTTTTGCTCTATTTGCTTCTATTATTTTTATAGTTTTAATTACTTTAAGTTCTTTTTTAAAGAATTTCGAACTATTTTTTATTTATTCTTATTTAGGATTTCCTATATCTTATATTTCTATTAGAGATACTAGAGTTACTAAACTCTCTAATTTAATTCTTTTTATTAGAGATTATATTATCTTTAATAACTAGCTAATTCAAATTAAGAATAAGCTATAAGGAAATACTAATTTATATTTCTTAAAGAATCTCAAAATTATTTATATTTCTAATAAACTTATAAGTAATATTCTTATTTTAACTAATTTTTATAAAATAAAAATAATTCAAATTAGTATTATTAGTTCTTAAAGTTATATTCTTATCTAAAGAAGCTATATTCTAATTCTAATAAAATATAGAATACTTGTTATAATTTTAATAAGCTTTAAATATATTTTAGTTAAATATTTCAGGAGTTTTATATTTTTTTTATATAATTATTTATAAAAAGTAATATTAGTCTTTAAGATATTAAATATAAACTAAATAAGAAGCTTTTATTAAAGCTTTAGGAATTAGTATATATATATATATTATAATAATTTTTTTATTAATACTACTTGCTTTATTTAATATTATATTACTAATAATTAGTAAATTAAGGCTATATATAAAAAAACAAGAGTTATTTTAATTAAGTTTATTTCTAGGAAATATATTCTTAAAAAGAAATCTAAAAAGCTTATATTTATTACTTTTATTAAATATATATTTTCTTATAAGTATAAGTAATATCTTATAAAAATTAAAGATTTCTCGGCTATTAAATATTATAATTATAACGAGTTTAGCTATTATATTTATTATTATTTAATTAAATATAATAAGAAAACTAAAATAGTTTTTTTAGAATTAAACCGGATTTAGTTTATATTCTAGTAAAGTATTTAGAGAATTCAGGCTCTAATTTTAATATAAAATTATAAAACAAGTACTTTAAAGAAAGTTATTATTTTAGGAGCTTATAATATAAATTTAATAGAAATTAACTTAATTTATTTAATAAAAGGAAATACTTTTATAATATCTTATACTATTAATATAAATAAATTAGAAATTAAGTTTTTTTCTTTTATTAATTCTAGAATAAATAGTTATATTTTTATTAATATAAAGCTTATTTAATTTATAAAGTAATTCTTAGAAATAAAACTATAATTCCTTTTCTTATTTTATATTATATATAGTTTTAATAGAAAACTAGTTAAGTTTACTAAGAAATATATAAAAGTTTTGCTTTTAATTAATAAATAAAATATTAATATATTTATAATTATTCGGAATTTTAGAGATTATAATATTATTTTTAATAAAAGAATTAATTATATATATTAATATTTCAGTTAATTATAAAAAATATAAGCTTATATAACTAAAAAATAAGTTTAAATCTATATAATTTAGTTATATTATTAATATTTTATAATAGTAGCTAAAGAAATAACCTAATTAGAAATATTAAAAAAAAATACTAATTAATAAAATACTATTATAAGCTATTTCTAAAAATCTAGTATTTTAAATAATTTTTTTTCTTTTAGACTAATTAGAGGAAATTATATAAAATTATAAAAAATAAGTTTTTATAGCCTAATTAAGATATAATACTTAAATAAAAGCCAAAAAATAAAAAAATATCCTTAATAAGAAATAAATATTAGATCTAGCTATTCTTATTTTTATAGTATTTAATTATATAGCTAAAAGAAAAAAATATTATTAGTTAAATCTCTATTTATAAGATTAATAAAAAGCTTAAAGTTCGGGAAAAAGAAGTTATTTCTAGTTTAGAGAATTAATAACTAAAAGAAACTAAGTTTTAGTAATTATAGAAAATATTATTTCTAAAACTCAAGAAATATACTTTTATTTTCTTTAAAAGGAAATCTACTACTTTTTCTTTCTATAAATTATATAATTATAAGATTTAAATTAAAGGCCTAAAAGAAACTAAAAGTATTAGATACTAATTTCTCTAATAATAATTTACTTAAAAGCTTTTAAAAATTAACTATTTCTTAAAGAATAATTTAGCTAAGGGCTTTATTAAAGCTAATTAAGCTCTTTTTATTTTACTAGTTCTTTTTATAAAAAAGTAAATAAATATTTATACTTTTATATTAATTTCTATTATTTAAAAGAATTAATATTTCTTTTTATTTATTAATAAAACTTTAAATTAATTATCTAAAGTTAAGATTTATACTAAATTAGATATTTATTAAGCTTTTTATTATATAGTTATAAACCCGGACTCTTAAAAGCTAATAATATTTTATATTTATTATAAAGTATATAAATTTTTTTATTTTTAGAAAAGCTTTATAAATAGCTCGACTATATATTAATATTATATAAATAATTTTTTTTAAATATTTAAATAACTTTTATATAATATAATTTAATAATATTCTTATTTATTTAAAGAACTTAATAAAGTATAAATAATATATATAAAAAATATTAAGGAATCGGAATTTAAGATTATATATATAAAGTATTTGAGCTTTATTATTTCTATATCTAGTATTAAAATAAATTCTAATAAAGTCGAAATAATATATAATTAGTAATTCCTAAAAATAATTAAAAATATATAATTCTTTTTCGGTTTTTATAATTTCTATAAATACTTTATTAAAAAGTATAAATAAATTATTAGATCTTTTATTTTATTTATAAAAAAAGAATATTTTCTTTAAATAATTCGAGTAATATTAAAAGGCTTTTAATTATCTAAAAGAAGCTATAATTTCTATTCTAGTTTTATAATACTATAATTCAAATTTACTTATAATAATAAAAATAAATATATCTAAAGAAATACTTACTAGCTTATTTTTTTAATAAAACCTAAAAATGGGCCTTTAATATTTTATAGTTTATTTTTCTAAAACTATACTTCTAATAAAGCTTAATTATAATATATATAATAAAGAAATACTTATTATAATATAAGTATTAAAAAAAATAAAAAACTAAGTTAAAAGGCTTTTAGAATATTTTCTTTAAGATTTATTCTAATTATTATATTTTAGAATACTTTATAATTACTAAAAAGCTTTCTTTTTAATAAGTTAGATAGACTAAGCTCTTATTTTATTATTATTTTAAGCTTATATATTATTTTAGAAAATTAAATAAATAAGTAAATACTTTATTATAAAAATAGAATAAAGTAAATATTTAGAACCAAATTAAGGAAAAGCTATAAATTCAAGTACTTCTTTTTAAAAATAAGATTAATTTAGAGATTATTTATAATTTATAACTTATAATAATATTTTATAAAATTAGTTTACTTAATTCGGAATTTAATTCTAAAACCTAAATATATATTAAAAACTTTTCTAAGAAATATATTTTTATTAAAGGTATTATTTCTTTAGAAAAAGATATTTTCTTGAAAGTTTTATTAATAGCTTCTATTATAATTGCCTTTATAGAAGTACTATTAGAAGCTTTTATTAAATATAATAGCTTATAATTAGTAAATAAGATTTTTTAAAATAATTATATATTATTAAATTTAGAAAAGCTATATATAATAACCTAAACTAAAAGTAATATCTAGATATTATAAGACTGCCTTTTTTTATATTATAGAAAACGAAATAATTTCCGAATTATTTTTATAAATTATCCTAATTTATAAAAATATATAATAAATTTCTTTCTAAATATCCTAAATATATAAAGCTTTATTAGTTATTTAAAGAATAATATTACTAGCTATTTATAAGTAAGAATATTAATTAATACTATAATAATTATTATACTTATAAGAAATTATATATATTAAGAAATAAAATACCTAATTTAATTTATTTCTTTTTAGTTTCTAATTACTTCTAGTAATATATTACTGTGAATTTTAAGAGTTATCTAGAAAATAAATCGGGCTATAATATAATTACTATATTCGTGAATTACTTATTTAAATATTTAATTACGATTTTTATATAAAATAGAATTATAGCCAAATAATTAATACCTCTATTTTTATTTTATATAATATATTAAATAAGTATTCTAGAAATAATTATATTAAATTAGAAACTCTAATTTATATTCGATTTTTAAAATGAATTTTATACGAGAATTAGTACTAAGTATAAGCTTTTAATAATTAATTACTTCTAAATAAATAAATATAGATTATTAATTAGTATTTTAATTAGAAATTATATTTATATATTAATTATTATTAGAATAACTAGAATAAATAAATTATTATAATTATTAATAAGTTTCTTTTTAGTATAAAACTATTAGCTAGTTTTTATTTATAACTAAAAAGAGTTATAAGTCTTATACTTCTTTAAATTAGAACTCTTTTATTAAAGTAAGCTTATTTAAAAATAAACTAAATAAAAATAAAACTAAAGTATTAGTAAATTAATTATATAAATTATAGTAATTTATCTAAAGTTATATAAAGCAAATATAAGAATAATATATAATATAAGCTAATAGATACTACTATTTAATTAATTTTAAAGTCGGAAATAAAGTATAAATTACTATAAAATACTAGAAATCTATTTATTTGAGCCAGAAACTAGGAAAGTAAATAGTAAATCTATTTGAGATTCTAAAAAAATATAGCTATTTATTTCTTTTAAAACTACCGGAAATTATAAAAATATATCTAGTCTTTTATATAAAGAAACTATAAAAGAATTCTTAGAATTCTTTATTAGATTAAGTAAATCTATAATATATATAGAGTTATATATAATTATATTATATATAATAAACCTCGGGTATTAATTAAAGAAATTAGTAATTATTTTATATTACTATCTTATTACTAATTATATTATAGGCTTTGGGTCTATAATTCTCTAATTATATATATATTATTAGAGCTCTCTATATAGTAGAGGCTTCTCTAATCTTATAGGAGAAATAGAGATTAGTTCTATACTAAATTTAATACTATAGTTTTATAATTTACTAATAAATACCTTATAAAATACGGAATTGCTTTCATTAGTATTAGAAGATAATAAATAAAAATATAATATTAAATAGGTTATTATAATTAAGCTAATAAGAAATAAACTAAAATATAGAATTTAGTAAATTAATTAAAATAAGAATCTAATATAATATCTAGTTTTAATATTAAATAATAGCTTTCTAGTTTTATAATAATAATATTAATATATTAAAACCTTTATAAAACCTATAATATTAGCTAAATTATACGAAAAATAATACTTATTTAAAACTATATAGAAATAATAATAAACTCTTTTAAGTTATATATTAAAAGTATTTGCCTTTTATATATAATATTTATATTCGAAATATTAGTTTATTTTAGAAAAGAAAATAATATAAAATTAAATAAATTAATAACTTTTATAAAGCTCGAGAATAAGCTTATTTTAAATAAAAAAATTATAATTTAGCTTTTAATCTTATTAGCTAATATAATTATCTAATATAATTACTTATATTTTATTACTTTTTAGATATATATAATATAGCTATTTTACTAAAAAAGTATTATTATAATTTATTAAATACTTAGATATCTAGATATTTAAATGCCTTTATTAAGAGAATTTATATAAAATATATTTAGGGAAATTTAGGATATTAAGCCTTTTATAGGCTAGTATATTATAGGATATATTTATATTTTTATAGCCTTTTATATTCTAGCTTTAAATTATTTTTATAAGAAATCTTTTATTTCACTTTCTAAGCCCTAAATACTATATTTGTAATATATATAATAATTATTAGATCTTTATTTTATTATATAATTCTAATAATACTAAATAGAAAATTTTAATTCTAATAAAGCTTTAGAATTTTCTAATTTTAATAATATTAAATACTTTATTAATATAGATAATATAGATCTATATAGATTTTTATATAATTTATTAGAGATTTAACTAGAAATATTATATTTATATTAATAGAATATATTTTATAAATATTAGATAAAGTTTAATAAAAGCCCTATAGAATTTTTTTTATTTTTTATTTTCAAGAAAAATAAAGAGTTATATTTTTATATTAATTTTTATAGACTTAATTAAGAATTAATATTTGCTTTCTTATAATATATAAGGTTATATATAACTTAAAAATATATAATAAACCTCGAATATTACAGGTATTAATTAAAAAAATTAATAATTCTTTAATATTATAATTATATTACTATTTATATTATAGACTTTAAGCTTATTAATTATTATATATATATTATTAAAAGCTTTTATTTAAAAGAAACTTCTTTAAACTTTATAAAAGAAATAGAAATTAGTTTTATACTAAATTTAATATTATAATTTTATAACTTATTAATTTGTTTTATTATTTTATTATTTACTAATAAATATTTTATAAGCTAATCTTTTTACTTTTAAAAGAAATAGTTTAATAAATAATTATATTTCGAAATCTATAAAATATATAATTTCTTACTAAAGCTATTTTTATAAAAGAAGTTAATTAAATTAATCTTAATATAAGTAATACTTTTAATAAGGCCCTTTAAAAGCTTCTAAAAGCTAGTAATAATAATAAAAATAATTCCGGTAATAATTAAAATATTAAGATTAATATTTAAGTTACTATTATCTAAGCTATAGAATAAAGCTTATATACTAAAGTTAAAGTATTTTAATAAAAGCAAGAATTAATAAATATAATTAATTAATATATTCTATAATTAGAATAATATAAAAGTACTTTTCGGGATATTTTACGGTTTATTATATTTTATAAAAACTTTATTTATAAGTCTATTTTATTTTCCTTAATAATTTCTATTAGAGAACTTTCTAAAATAAAAATAAAAATCATTTTCTTTTCTAATATAATAAGTTTTAAAAGTAATTTTAATACTATTTATTAGAAGTTACTATATAATATCCTGAAAATGTATTTGAATTAAAAGAAGCTTTTTAAGATTCAAATATTTAATTTATATTATAAAAAGTTTTTTAAGAAATAAAGAATATTTATATTTTTTTAGAAAATAATTTTTAGAATCTAATTTTAAATTTATAATAAATACTTTTCTAGAATTAATTTTATTATAAGTACTTTTGAAAATAAATCTTATAATATTTAAAAGGCTATAATAAAATAAAGCCTATTATTATATAAGATTTATTAGAAGTAATTTAAAAACTATTTAGCTAATATATTCTAAGTATTTTAAACCTATTAATAAAATGTCTTTAAGAAATTTCGAAATCTTTATTAGAAAAATAGTAAAATAATTATCGAGTTATATATTCGAATAATTAATCTCGAAATTAACTAGAATTTATATCTTAAAAGAAATTAAATTTAAATTCTTAATATTACTTTATTTAATTATAAGACTTATTAAATACCTATATTTATTCTTTTAGAAAATAATATAGTATTTATTTCTAAATAGCTTAAAAAGGCTTAAAAAGCAAAATATATTACTTATTCTAAATTATAGAAAATAAAAATAAAGAAGTCTAATAAAAGTAGCTTTATTTCTAAAAACTCTAATTTAGTGAATTCTAATTTATAAAGCTATTTAAAAAAAAGAATAAATTCCGAAAATTATATAAGAAATCTTCAAGTAATACTTTGACTTCTTTTAGGCCTTATTAGAATACTAGTTCTATTTTAAATATAATTTATTAAACTTATAATTAGAAAAAACACTTTTTAAAAAATAGAAAATATTTTAAATATAATAAATAAGCTTAATAGAATTCTAATAAAGCTATAACTATAAAAAAGTTAAAGTATTTATAAAAGCAGATTTATACTATTATTATAGAAAAGTATTTTAAAGAAAATTCTTTTAAAAAATAAGGAAAAGAGAAAACTAAATCTTAAATATTAATAATTTTAGTTATATTTTTTTTAAATAAGATTAATATAGCCAGAAATAAGTATCTTAAAAATATATAATAAATTTAATAATATTAAATTAACTTATGACTTTCTTAATAATAATTAGATTTAAAGCTAGGGCTTTATTACTTTAATTAAATATAATTAAGAATTTATAACTTTTTATAGAAATAAATTTAATATTTATTAAGCCTATAATCTTAAAATATTTATAATAAATAATTATAATAAAATGCGGTTTTTTGAGCTCCGGTTTTATAAATATAAGAATATTAGCTTTTATAATCTTATTTTTAGTATAGAATTTTATAAAATAACTCTTATATAATACATAAACTATATTAAGAAATAATAAATACATATATTTATATAGCCTAATAATATTAAAATTCTAATATTAAAAGAGTTTAATAAAAAGCTTAATTTATATTCTAAACTAGTATTTCAAGTTTTATTTTCAATTTAAGGCAAATACAACTATTTTAAATAATAGGCTTTATATATTTATAATAATTATTAGATCTTTACTTTATTATATAATTCTAATAATACTAAATAGAAGTTTTTAATATAGTAAATTAATACTTTTCGGAAAGAGGCCTTAGAAATACTTATATATTTCCGAAATAATAAATATAAAAATTTCTTAAAGGTTTTTAATTCTAATAAAGCTTTAAAGTTTCCTAATTTTAGTAATATTAAATACTCTATTAATATAAATAATATAATTCCATATAAATTCTTATATAATTTATTAGAGATTTAACTAGAAGTATTATATTTATAATTATAAAATATTCTTTATAAATATTAGATAAGGCTTAATAAAAGTTCTATAAATTAAATTTTTTATTTCTAAAAAGAATAAAGGGCTATATTTTTATATTAATTATTATAAACTTAATTAAATTATAATTAAGAATTAGCATTTGCTTTCTCTTATTAATAAAATCCTTAATTAGTTTTAAAAAGCCAAGATTTTTATAAAATTAGATTTTAAGAATATATATTATTAAATAAGAATTTATAAAAAATATAAATAGAAAACGGCTTTTAGAACTTATTATAGCTATTTTAAATATCTTATAATATTTTTTAGACTAGCTAATATACTAGCTATATTTCAAATATATATTAATATTATATTTATAGGGTTTCTAAATTATTTTATAGTTATTTATTTAAATAATATTCTTATTTATTCCCGAAATAAAAATAAATACTATAATTATATTTACTAAGTATTTATTAAATTTAGTAAATATGAGTTTAATATTAAGAAAATCAAATTCTTGAATTTCTTTATTAAAATAAAAAATATTTAAGTAAATTCTAAACGGGTTTATAATATTATTAAATAACTAGAATTAGAATTATTTTATAATATTTAAATATTTCTTAGATTTATTAATTTCTATTATAGATTCATTTATTATTATTTTTAGGTAATTATAGGCTTAATAGATCTCTTAAAAGAAATAAAAAAAGGCCGGAAATTTGGTTTCTTTATATAAATAAATAAAATAGCTAAAAGCTCTATTAGAATATCTATTCTAGTTTATTTTAATTCTTTTAAGAAAATTTATATTAAAACTAATATATTAAAATTCGTAATTATTAATACTATTTTATAATAAGTTAATTTTAATAATAGCCCGAAAAAATACTAGTATTTAATAATATTCTAATTCCAGAAACTTCTAAAGCCAAATATAACTATAATACCTATAATAGAAAGCTATTTATAATTATTAAAGCCTTTAAATATTAGTATTATTACTTTAAAGAGTTTAGATTTATAATTAAAGTTATTATAAACTATAATAATTTCTAATATTTTATAGAAATAAAGTATTTAAAAAGCTATTAAATATATTAGATAATATATTTTATAATATATAATTTTAATATTATTTATTATAAAAATGCCTCAAATCTAGTAAATGAACTTAATAAAAGACCTAATTATAAAAAATATTCTATTAATATAACTTGGCTTTTAATTTTTTAGAATAAATTAAAGAAAGCTTTTATAATTATAATTTAGAGATTTTTATAAATATTTAAAGAATTCTTTTTTTAAAATAAGTATTATTTATAGTAATTAAGAAGAAATATTTATTATAAAACAAGTAAATAAATTATTTTATAAATTCCTTAATTATAGAATTAGTTAAGAAATAAAATATAAGAAAATACTTTAAAGACTTTATTATTATAGCTAAAATAATAGAAATATTTATAATTATATTATTTAATAAAACTAAAAACTTCTCGATTTCTCGAGTTTTTAAATTAAATAGTTATAAATATCTAATTTCTTATATATATATAAAACACGTAATAATAAAATAATATATAAATAATTAAGATAAATAAGCTATAAAATAATACTTATAAATATAACTAATTCCAAGAATTAATTCTAATAAAAAACTAATTAATATCTCTTTCTAAAACTAGAAGTATTTCCCTATATATTCTCTAGTATTTAGTTAAGTATATAAAGCCCTTTATTTAATTAGAAAATGCGATTTTATATAATTTATATAATTCTAATTATAAATTTTATCTAAAATAAGAAACTAGATCTATAATATTTAATATTTATTTATATACTATTATATATATTTATTATATTAATTCTCTTTCTAAGTTCTTATTTTTAAGAGGCCTAGAAAAACTATAAATAGCTTTATATATATTTTTAGAAACTTTTCTAGCTATTTGTTTTTTCTAATAACTTTCTATATTTATTCTATTATTATACTAAATAATAGATTTAAAAATATAATTTACTAATTCTATTTAATTAATTTATAAATTTTCTTTAGTAATTTCTTTTTATAAAAGTAATATAAATATAATATATACTATTAGATATAAAGCTTATTTAATTTTCTAATTAGTTTATAAATTCTAGTTTAGCTTTTATTTATAAATAAATTATTATTTTATAAGTTTAAAAACTTAAAAAAATTAATCTAATTTTCTAACTTATTTATAAATTCCTTTTTCGGAATTTTCTAAATATTTCTAATATAAAGTATTATAGTTCTATAAAGGAAGCCTATAGACGAGGTATTTATAAGAGAACTATTTATTAAAAAAACTAAGCTAAAAAGAAAAAGAAGTCTCGAATTAAGGTCTCTTAAGTATTTATAGTTCCTTATTTATAGCTTAGCCTAATAAGGCTTAGTATTCTAAATTTTCCAGAATATAGCTTTTTTTAGCTTTATTATATATAACTATTATATAATTCTAGATACTAGATATTTAAATACTAAGCTAAATAAAGTATAAAATTATAATATTACTTTTTTTTTTTAGAAAAAGCTTGTTTTTAAGTAAATAAATATTATAGAATTATTATCTAAATTATTATAGTTCTCTATTTCGTTTTTCTAGGCTTATATTTAATTAATTGGCTTCTTTAATAGATCTAATTATTATTAATTAGCCAAATAATAGTTTTATAGCTTATAAAAAATACTTTAGATTAGAAGCCAGATACTAATTAAAGTCTTTATTATATTTAATCTAACTAACCTTATATAAGAGCTTATTTTACTCTGTTTTTAATATTAGAATATCCTGTATTTTATATTCTTGGTCTATTATTACTTGAATTAGTAGTAATAGTTTATTTTTCTAGCCAGGTAGTAAATTATTAATAGCCTTATATAAATAGTTAAAAGAGAATATATTATAAATTTTAATATTTTCGAATAGTTTAATCTTATAGGAATTACTAACTTAATATAGAATTAGGTAAAGCCCGGCTATTTAATAGTCTAGCTTGCGGCTAAAGTATTGCATTTTTTATTTTTTTATTAATATATATATCTTATTTTCTATTTTAAAGTCTATAAAGTAATATTTAATATTAGTATATTTTTCTATTCTTTTTTATATCTGTTTTATATTCTTTTTACCTCTTTTTATATTTTCCTCTATTTGTCTAATAATTTATTAAGCCTTTATTTTATTTAGCTTGTTTTAAAATACAGTTATTAGAATTAACTAGTTAAAAAAGATTTATAAAAGCCTGCTATTAAGAAGTTTATATAGAGATATATTAATAGAAATATATAAGAGAATAAATTAAATATAATTAATTATTAGTAAATATTTATTCTAATTATTTTAGTAATATATAATATATAAATATAATTATTAATTAATATATTAGTTTATAATTTCTATTTATTTATTAGTTTATAAATAATATACTATTAATAGCTTTAGTTTTATATTTAGAATTTTATTAAATTCCTTCTAGAATACTAATATAAATTACGGACTATAATTAGAAATAATAGAGGCTAGAGAACTATAATAATAATAAATAGTTCGGAAATATATCCTTATTATATCCTCTATTATAATTGTCTTATAGTAAAATATAAAGATAGCTTATTTACTTAATTAGTTAATTATAATATATATAGTATTATAGCCGAACTTTAAATTAGGTATTAATTTGAAATTTATTATAATATATTATTATAAATAGTTCGAAACTAGTAAAGAATAAAATAAACCAGGAATTTTATTTCTAGAAATATTTATTTATTTATATAATTAATAATTATAAATATATTAAATAATATTATATTATATATTCTTCTAGTAATACTATAGCTATAATAGCTTATATATTTTGTTTTTACCGGAATATATTATAAAGATTTAGTTATAAGCTTTATAAATTAAATTTATATATAACTATTTCTCTAATATTATAAATTATTCGTAATATAATAGTAATTTATTCTTTATAATAAAGTCGGTATTATCTCGTTTAGCCTATTTATAAAAGGCTTATAAAAAGGGGGCTTTATAGTTATTTTATAGAATTTATTTAATTAATTATTTTATTTTATTAAGGTTATTATTATTATTTTAAAAAAGAAAAAGGAAATTAATTTTAATATTAAGATTCTAAAATATCTTTAAATTAACTTGATTTTAAGAAAGAAAAACTTTAATATAGTATTTTTCTTTTCTTTTTTTTTATTCTATTATATAATTTTATTATTTTAATATTTTAGAATATTAGCTTTTATATTCTATTTACCGGATTTATATTAGATAATAAAATAGTATTTAGCTAAGGCTTTAGCTTATTTAGCTTATTTATTTATAAGCTTTTTTATTATTATAAAATATTTTAATATATAATAGTTTATATAAATCTGGATTTAATAAATAATTCCTTAAAGTTTCAAGTATTATTAATCTAAAAATTATATAATAGTAAGTATTTCTTTATTATATATTTTATAGTTATATTTTATAGATATTATTATCTTTAAGAAAAATATTACGAGATATTATTTATTCTCGTATTATTAGAAAAGAATACTAATAATAATATTATTCGAAATATTATTTTGAATTATAATAATAAAATAAATCTAATAATATAAAATAGGCTTTAAGCTTTTTAAAAGTATTTTAATAAATTTTATTAAATAAAAAGAAAATATTTATATATATAAGATTTAATAAAGGCTTAGTAATTTTATTATAATTATAAATAAATTTCTTATAAAAATTATAGAATTTTAGGAAAACTTGTATTTTTTTTATAATTCGAAAAGCTTTCTAATTCTTTATAATAATAACCTTTTTAGGGTTAATTTTAATACTATTTATAGAAATAATAAAACTAAGATATTTTATATATATAATATAGAATTTGTATTTTTTAATATTTATTTATAAACTTATATTCTAGAAATACTCAAAAAAAAATTTATATAAAATTTATATTTTAATTTATTATTAGAATAAATAAGAATATTATTAAAATAAGTTATATAAAAGTTATTAAGGTAATTAAATAGGATATTATTTATATAATACTAGTAAATAACTTACTTATTAATTAATTTAAAGAATAAAATCTTATATTTATATATTTTATAATATATATAAAATATTATTAATTCTTTTAATTTAAAATCTATACGGATTTAATAAAAAGCCTAATAAATATTAAGCTTTATAAAGATTTTAGCTTAACTAATTTTAGCTAAAGTCTTATTAATAAAAAAAAGAGAATAATAATTCTTATAAATAATCCAATTGAATTTTTAGTAAGTAATATAGAATTATAAGCTTCTATTAAACTTTTTTATAAAAAGAATAGAGACTATAAATAGTAATTAGCTAAAAGTAATAAAGCCCTTATTAAAAATCTCTAAAAAATCTTTCTTTATAGCTTCTAATTCTACTATTATTATCTTATATAAAAAGCTATATTCTAGATATCTTTTTACTTTTTTTATTAATTATATCTTATAATTATATAATTAATAGAAAAATAGAATATTAGAGGCTTTTTTTAGAAAAGATATTATTAAATTTAGTATATTATTCGGAAATAATAGGGTTTTTAATATTAGCTTCCGGAAGGAATTTTTATTATTATTTTAGAAAGCTATTAATTTTGTAAAGACTTGTAGTAAAGGCTTTATTTTCGAGTTATTAGAGATTATAATATATGCCTATAAAGCTAATACTAGTAATTTTAATAGTAGAAGCTTCTATTAACTTTCTTTCTATATATAGTCTCTTCTAGTATAGGGTATTTACGGGGCAAATAATATTAGCTAGAGAGTTTTCTATTTAGTAATAGTATTTTAAATATTCTATTTATAAAATATTTAATTTTCGGCTTTTAAGAAATAGGAGTAATTAGTACTAGTTTAGGCTTTTTATCCGGATTTAATTCAGAATTAGTAGAATTATATTCAGAGGCAATATTATTAATAGAGCTAGTATATAAAAAGAAGTCGGTAGTATTATAAGTACGGTATTCAGGGCTTAGAAAGCAAGGTAGAAGGTCCCTTATAAAGACAATTCAAAGCTAAGGAGGGAAATCTAGAATACAGAAGATTGCGAGGACATAAGTGCACCTGTAATACACTAGCCTCTAAGGGGCCTAGCGTCCTAAATATCTCTATGTACATTCCTATACTAGCTATTAGGTAACTATATCAGGTGACCAGAACGTCAGAACCTGAACTATAACAGGTAGTAAAGTCATTCTCTATATTATAGTTCTTAATAGAGGCTTGTTTCCTAGCTATTTATTATTAGTCTTCCTTATTAAATATATAATCTCTGGCTTTAATATCTATTTAATAATCGAAATAAAAAGCATATTTTGAGATAAGAAATAAAGCCTCTCGAGATATAAGAATCTCTTATATAACCGAGAATAATAGAGGGAGAATTTCGGGCTATATTAAATATTAGTTTCGGATATTAAAAAGCAGGTTAAAGTATTCCAGCTATTTGCGGCTGAGAATAAGGTTATAAGATCCAAGTTTAAGAATTAATAAGAGAATATTATATTATTATCTTTAATTAATAGTAAAATATATTCTTAAGAAATAAGTAATACGGGTTTCTAGCTTGCTATTATATTCCTTAATATTAATAGGCTTGGGTAAATACTAGAACTTGAGATTAAAAAAAATAGTAATATCTATAATGAAAAAAGTATTAATAAATATAAAACTATTTATTCCGGAATTAGTAAGAAAAGAGATATTAACTAAATATCTATTATAAGATAAGCTATAGGATATAATTAAATATAGTTCTTTTATTAACTAGTTTAGGTTAATTTCTATAAAATTAATTTTAAGTTTACCTAAAAAAAAGTTTTTTTCTAGATATTTTTGTTTTCTGATATATTATTTATATTAGCCTTTATAAGCTTATTGTTTTTTCTAGTTCTTTAATATTAGTAATTTATTTTAGTACTAGATAATTATAGGCTATATAACTAGTTCGAGAGTAATTAAAGTAAATTAAAGTTAAAGTAAGAATACTTTTTCTTTTAATAATTAGCTTATTAATAATTAGAGATATTTGGGCTAGTATAAAGATATAAGGAATTATTATATAAAACTTAAAAACGGCGAATATAAAAATATTAGAAGTAATAAAAATTAGAAAGTAATTATAGCTCGAGCCTTAATATATTTTCTAAGGTTTTTATAAGTTTATAATATCTTTATTTCGGAATTAACTAATAAAGCTATATAATATAAATTATAAAATATACGAATAGAGTAATACTAGGTTATAAGTTATTCTTAAAAAGGAAATATTAGCTTATTATATAGCTTTATTAAAATAGTTCTATAAATAGATCTAAGCTTTATTTATTAAATAAATAAACTTGGTTTTAAACTTATAAAAAATCTAAACCTCGTTTATTTATAGCTTTTTATATTTATATTTAGCTTTAAATATATAATAAGAGTTAATAAAATATTTATTAAAATAGTTAATTATTTCTATAACTATTTTAAAAGAATTAGTAATATTAGATATTACTTTTTATATAATTAAAAATGTAATATTTATAAGTATTCTTATTTATATAATAGTTTATATTAATTTTGAATTTACTAATAATCTAAACTTATTAATAATTATAGATTAGGTTTTTATTATTACTAAACTTTAAGAAATCCGGAATTTTTATAAAGTAGAACTTGCTATATTTAGGGATTTTTTGGCCGGATATATTTATTTAATAGAAGGAATTAGGAAGTTAAATATTATATTATAATATTTAAATTAGAAATATATATTATCTGAAATATAATCTCTATTAATAAAATATTTTCGGGAAACCTCTTTTATATTAAATAAGTAAACTAGATTAGTAACCAAGCTATTTAGGATTATATAATTAGTTTAGATATTTATTTGGATCTTAATTTAAATTTATTATAATATAAGTATATTAGAATAAATATTAGATAAAATAAAAATTCTTTTGAAATAAAAAATTCTATTCTAGAAGCATTTTTAGTATTAAATATAAGAGATAGGATTATAGAATATAAATAAAGATTCTTAGAAAAGCTATTAATATAAAAAACTATATTAAAAATATTAGATATATATAATTTATATATATGGAATTATTTTTTAAAAATAAATAATTATTTTAGAAGAAATATTCTAGAATCTTTTTAGGTAAAAAAAGAAAGCTTAATTTAATATTATAGCCCTATAAAGAAAGCCTATAAATAAGGCACTTATAGGAGAACTATTTATTAAAAAAACTAAGTTAAGAAGGAAAAAAATCTCTAGTTAAGGTTTCTTAAATATTTATAGTTCCTTGCTTATAGCTTAGCTTAATAGGGTTTAGTATTCTAAATTTCCCAAAATATAGCTTTTTTTAGCTTTATTATATATAACTATTATATGATTCCAGATATTAGATATTAAACTAAGATACTAAATACTAAATATTAAACTAAATAAAATATAGAATTGTAATATAAAGCCAGTTTCAAATTTATAATTACTATTTAGAAAGAAAGTATTATAAAAAGACTTCTTTTTCCTTATTAATTAATCTTTTTTTCCTTTAACTAGAATATTATATCTAGCTTTTTTTAAGCTTTTTTTAAGCTTTTTTAAATCTTTTTTAATATTTTCTTTTATTTCTTTATTTATTAAAATAAATTCGTTCTTTAATATTTATTAGCCCGTTATTAACTATTTAACTAATACTTTTATAGCCTTAATTTGCTTTTACTATTTTTACTATTTCAAGAATATTATTAAGTTTCCTAATTTTACTTATATTAAGAATAATAATTATATAATATATAATTATTACTATTCTAAAAATAAGAAATATAATTCTATAAATTATAATTTTCTTTTTTTATTTCCTATTCTAATACTATTTAAGGTTCCTCAAATATATATAATATAATTAAACTATTTTTTTAAGCTATAAATATATATAAGTATTTTTTTTATTCTTTACCTAAATAGAAAAAAACTATTTCTGTTTTTTTTCTATACTAATTTTTATATATTTCTTATATTAAAGCTATTATTTAAAGCTAATAGATTTCTCTAATAATTTAAAATATAAGTTAAGTAATTCTTATTAGCTTAATATAAATATAAAGTATTTTTAAAGATATAATTAATATTTTTTTAATATTAAATAAGCTTATTTTTTAATTTTTTATTAATAACTAAGAGTTTTTTAGGCTAATTTGCTATTTATTTCTCGAAAGAATTCTAATAAAAATAATAATAATAGAAACTAATTATAAGAATAAAGTATTTATAAAATATAGAAATTAGAATTTTTAATAATTTTTATATAGTTTTTAATAGTTTTCTAATAAAAGCATTTATTTTTTGTATTTCTATTTAGCTAATAATATTATAATATTATTCTTTTCTAAATATTCTTATAATTCTTAAGCTCTGTTTTCTAAATTATTTAATAGTTTCTATATATTATTTACTAATAAATAGCTCTTTTAATAAACGAAATATATATTTTTTTTATCTTTTTTATAGGCTATAATAAATTCTATTTTAAATTTCTTTTTATTTTTAATCTCGACTAGTTTTAGTTTTATTATAGTACTAGCCCGTAAATACTATAATTCTAAGAAAGAAATATAGAAAATATTATAAATCTAATATAATAGTAATAATTTCAAATAATACATTTATTTATATATTTTTATAATTTCTAGAATTTTAAAAAAACTAAAATATCTATTTACTAGCTTTATATTAAAATAGAGCTATTAAATATTCTTTATATGAAATATAACTCTATTATATATTTTAAATTCCATATTAATATTTTTTTTTTATTATAATACTTTTTTTCTGGAATCTTATTTTTAATATATAGTTTAATACTAAAATATTTCTATTATTAACTATATAGAATTATTATATATAAACTTTATAAAAGTAAGCTTTATTATTTAATTATTTTACTAGTAACTAGTATAATACTTTAAATACTATTCTAGAATTTGGTTTAAATTCTTTATTTATTTATTTATTTATTTATTTATTTATTTATTTATTTATTTATTTATTTATTTATTTATTTATTTATTTATTTATTTATTTATTTATTTATTTATTTCTCTTACTTTATTTATTTATTTATTTATTTATTTATTTATTTATTTATTTATTTATTTATTTATTTATTTATTTATTTATTTATTTATTTATTTATTTATTTATAAGTAAAATACTATATTTAGTTATTATTAAATCTTTAAATAAAAATATAAATTTAATTAGAATTTATTTATAAAAATAGATTTTTCATTAGAAATTATATTTATAAATATATTGAAATCTTTAATAATATAGTATATAAATAGTTTTACTAGCTTAGAAGCCGAAATCTCTTTAGTAATTAGAATATATTATATTAATTTTATATATTTTATTATAAAATCTAGAAAAGAATAGTTTTATAATAAAATCTATAATAATTTCTTATTATAGCTTAAAAGAAATAAAGAATAAACTAAATATATTATATAATAAATATCTTTTTATTTTAATTTATTAATATATAAAATAAGTTCTAATATAATTTCTTATATTCTTTTTTATATTTTATTAAAAGTATTTTCTTTAAAGAATTTCTAGTATTTTATTAGTATTAAAATATTTATTTATAGAATTATTATAGTTTATTTATAGTAATTCTTTTTTAAAAGCCGGTTTATTTAATATATAAATAATATTCCGATATTTTAATAACTCAGATATATTAAGTTCCTAAGTTTTAATAGCTCTAATAAAGGTTCTTTTTAAGAACTATTTATATTACTAGTATTATATTAAAGAATTAAGCCTTTAATATTATAATAGTAATTCAAGTAATATTTCCTTATTTTTCTTATATATTATTTCGAATCTAGTTATTTATATAACTAGAATCTATAATATATACTATTTATAACTAGTTATACTAATAATAGGCTCAAATAATAGTATTTCTAATATTATTTTATTATTAAAACGAATTTCCTTTTCGGAATTCCTTAGTATCTTACTAATTAAGAAATACTTATTTTCTCTTTTTTAAACTTTATATTATAATATTATAAAAATAGTATAGTATTCTATTATTATTACTTATAAAGCTCTTTATTCTATATTTATTATAAAATCTGGTCTTTTTAATAGTTTATTAGTAAAATTATTATATTTCAAATAATATTCTAAAATAAAGTTAAAAGTAGCTAGCTTTTCTATTTATCTTATTTATTAACTATTTAATTTTCTCTTAATTATAAAATATTTCAGTTATTATAATTTATTTTAATAATAATAATATATTAGATATATATTATATAATATTATTAAATATAAAATACTAAAATAATAACTAAAAGTTTAAAATTATATATTTTATTTTTATTTTTAATTATAATTATTTTCTTTAAATAAAAAGTAATAGAATATTACTAGGCCTTTACTTCTTTATTAAAGAACTAGAAAATTATATCTATAATTATAAATCCGGAAATATTTATTTCTATATAAATCTTTAAAACTAGATTAAAATAATAAAGAATTAGTATTATTATAAATATAATTTTCAGTTTTCTAAAAGCTTTATTTGCCTTATTTATTTAATTAAAATAATATTACGGTTTTCTATTAGTTTTTAATAAATTAATAAATTCTTTTATTATTTTAAAATATTTATAAATAAACTTCTAATAGAAATTAGTAAAATCCAGAAATATTTGAATTTTCCGGATATTATTTTTCGGGACTAGCTATTTACTAATAGCTATAATCCGGCTAGCTTCTATTTCTATATTATTTAAACTAATTATAAATCCCAAGAACTTCATTTTCTTTATATTAAATTTATATTTTACTAAGTTTATAAAAAGCTAATATTATTATAATTATTTAAATATATATTAAACTATTATTATATATTATTTTAAATTCTTAAAATAAATTAAAATATTATTTAAATAAACTATATAAATAATATTTATAAGGTTTATTAGTATATAATTAATATATATCTAAAATATTACTAAAGTATTAAAAAGTTTAAAAAGTATAATATAGTATTTAAAATATTTATAATATATTCGAAATACTATTTTTTATTTATTACTTTTCCGGATTTATAATTAATAATAAGTATTTTTCAAGTCTAGTTTTATATATATTTTTATTTTATAAAGTTTATTTATTATTTTACTAATAAATAGTAATAATATTTGGGTTTTAATAATAATTTTATTTAGATTCTAATAATTAATATATAAATATAGGCTATTTCTTTTCTTTAGAATAAATATAATTAAAATATTATTAGCTAAACTAATAAAATAATAAATCTATTTCTTTTTTAAGCTAATATTAAAATATTTCTAAAGAATTTTAAACTCTTTTTCTAAATATATATATATATATATATAGATCTATATAGTAATTAGAATTCTAGTTCCAGATTTATATAATATTTTATTATATAATAATTAAATAGTATATTTATAGTTTTTATAGAAAATACTTTAAAAAGATTCTAATATTTCTTAAAAAGTATAGCTATTTTAATTATAATAATAATAGTAATTCTTTAGCTATTTATTATAGAATAAGTAATTAATAGAAAAATATATATTTTATATTTTATTATTTTAGTAAACTTTCTAGTATTTGGAACTTTAATTTTCTATAATTAAATCTAGTATTTTTATATTATTTTTCTAAAGGAAATTAGGAAATTAATCTAATAAAGCTATAGAAATTCAAGTATTATATTAATATAATTCAGATTAAAATTATATAATATAAAATATATATTAGTTTCTTTTAGTTTTTTAATATATTTTTAATAATAATCCCAAGAATATAATTTCTATATAAATAGATTCTTTTTTCTTTTAATAAAATTAAAGGAATTACTTTTAATATTAATAGAATACCTATATTTAAAGCTAGCTTTCGTTTTATATAATTGGCCTTTATATCTAAATTAACTAATATTCTAATCCTATATCTATTTTTTCTCGTTTTAATAGTAATTTTAATTACTATTCTTGTTTTAGGAGCTTTATTTTTTATAATATAAATAAATATAACTATTATAAAATATATTTGTTTTTCGGCTTTTTTTAGTTCTAAATACTTATATACTTTATAGCCAAATTTATTATAGTTATAGTAAGTCGATTTCTTCTAATTTAAATAAATAATAATATAATAATTCTTTTTTTAATAAATAAAGCAAATTATATTTGGTTTTATAAATTCTAATATAAATACTATATTAAATCCTATTATTATATCTTTACTATTTCGGTTCTATAAATCTTATAATAGAAATATATTTCTTTTCCGTTTTCTTTTATTCTTTTTTCTTCTTTTTTCTTCTTTTTTTGTTTTTATTATTTTTGTTTTTATTATTTTTGTTTTTTATTATTTTTGTTTTTATTATTTTTGTTTTTATTATTTTATTAGCTTATTATTATATTTCTATTAAATAAATAAATTCAAGTTATTCTTAATTTTTTATAGTTATAGAAATATATTTCTTTCTTTTTTATAAAATATTTCCTTAATAATTAATCTTATTTCAAATCTTCTATTTTAAATTATTAAATAAGTTATTTCACTTTTATAGTAAATTCATATATTTCAAGTTATTTAATAGGCCATTTAAATAAAATATAAAGCTTTAAATATTTTAATCTAGCCGCTATTTTATATTTTTAAACTTAATAAGGATATTATTATTATAGTTTTCTAGATTTAAAATAATTTTTTTTTATAAATTTAATAAAAGTCTTTTAATTTATAATATTAATATTTATTAATTACTTTCTATATTTCTAGATATTTCTGGCTATATTCTCGAAATAGAAAATATAATATATAATTTTTATTATATTTATAATTCAGGTAATTCTATTATTTTTATATTATTTTAGTTTTATTTAATAAAAAAAGTCCTAGATTTCCTTAATATTCTTCTTTTTATAAATTAATAATTCTCGGGTTTTTAGAGCCTTTTAAATCAAGAATACTACCGGAAATATAACGGGCTTTATATTAAATATTCGAATATTTTTAAAATAATAGATTTAAACTTTTAGCTTTTCTAAATTCTTTTTCTATTATATTTCTATTTCTAATTTAATAATATAATAATAAGCTATTATTAATTTTTCTGTTATTATTATTCTATTAGTTAGTTCTAGAAATATCTGAATTCTATTTCTTTTTTTTAATTAAATAATATAAAAAATATCTAACTAGGCGCTTTTCTAAATATTTAATTAGATTATTCTAGTAATAATAAAGGCGCTTTTTCTAGTTAATACTCTAGCTATTAATAGTTTTATTTATTAATAGCTTAATTACCTTATAATAAACTGCTTTCTAAAGATTAGATTAATTAAAATATAAGATATATAATAATAGAATAATATATAAATAATTAAAATAAATAAGCTATAAAATAATACTTATAAATATAACTAATTGCAAGAATTAATTCTAACAAAAAACTAATTAATACTTCTTTCTAAAGCTAGAAATATCTCTTTATATATTTCCTAATACTTAGTTAAGTATATAAAGCCCTTTATTTAATTAGAAAATATAATTTCAAATAATTTATATAATTCTAATTATAAGCTTTATCTAAAATAAGAAACTAAATCTATAATATCTAATATCTATTTATATACTATTATATATATCTATTATAATATAAATATATATAGCTACTAAAAGAGCTATAATATTAGTTCTTTTATCTAAATCTTTTCTAAATATTATTTAAATAATTTAGAAAAATAATTCTTAATATTAGAATATTTTAAAATAGAGGCTTAATAAAAGAAATATTAAGGAAAAATAAATCTAAAAAAATAATTCGGGCTTATTTAAATACTATTTAAGAATTATTATATTTAAGAATTTTGCTTTATATTAAGAAGTTATAAAGCTTTATTATAATAACCTAATAGCTAAATATTATAAAATAAAAAAAACTCTCGAGTTTTTTTTAGAAAATTCTAATATTAGAAAAATATAAAAAAAATATAATATTTACTAAAAAATTAAGGCTAAAAGATACTTATTATATAATTTATTTAGTAATTTATTATAGCCTAAAAAATTCTAAAATAAGATTTTTATAGATTTTATTATAAGTTTATAATTATATAAGAATTTAATAAAAGATCCCGATTTTAATATAATTCTTATAATTATTAATTAATACTTTAAAATAATAAGATATATTATATATTATAGAACTATTAATTTTTCGAAGTTTATTAAAATTATATATAAATATTTTTCTTGATTTTTAACTTCTTTAATAAAATTATTTCTAATTAAGAAATAATATTTATTAGCTAGTTCTAGTTTATTTTCTGCTTTTATTTAATATATAAATAGTATTTAAATATAGCTTATTATTTTTAGATAAATAATTAGATAAAAAGACAAAATCAGGCCCTAAAATATAATTTAAAATATTATTATAATATATATTATAAATATTATTTTTAATTTCTATAAAATTCTAAAAATAAAATTCTAAAAAAAATACTAGCTATATATAAAAGGCTAGAAATTCTTAAAATAAAATAAAGAAAACTTAAGAATTTATAATATTATATATAAAATAATCGAGAAATCTATTATAATAAGTATTAGTTAGTTAAATACTATTTTAAAAAAGCCTAAATAATACTATTAATAAGAAATATTAAATTTAAAATAAAAAAGCTTAAATTAAAATTTATAAGTTTATTTAAAATTCTTAAATATATTAGTAATTTAATATATAAGTTAGAACTATTAAATATATATAATTATTTATATCTAATTTTTTATATTTCTTTTCTAAAAAAAATATATAATAAAAAAGAATTAGAAAATATATTTATATTTCTTTAAAGAATTTCCGAAATTAATAAATAATAATAAAGAATAAAAATAGAAAATAAAAGCTATTATTAACTATTAATAAAATAATTAAAATAAGAAATAATAATATTTAATTAAATAAAAAGCCTGGCCTAAAAATTATAATATCTAATTATTTACTTTTTCTAATTTTTAAATTTTTAAAGAATTTCTAAAATTATATAATTAAAACTATAGTTTAAAATTCGAAATTATCTTTTAATAATTTCTTAAGATTAAAAAGAATTCTGAACTATTAAAAAAAGGCTATTTAAAAAAAAGAATTTAAATAGCTAAAAAAGAGCCCGAAATAATAATAGAGATATTTTTTTCTTAGGATTTTTTTATTTATAAAGGTTTATTAAAGGTTTATTAAAGCTTATAAGAATTATATTTAAATTATTAGAAAAATATTTAAAATTAAAAAATATTTATTATAAATAGACTAGCTATAAATATCTTAAATAAATAAACTCTAATTTCTATAAATTTCTAATTCCTAAAATAAAAATACTAAATACTAGTCTTATTTAAGATTTAATAAAGAATTAAATAATATTTTCCGGAATTTATTTATTCTTTAATAAAATATAATTATACTATAATAATATTAATATTAAAAATATTAAAAAAAGTAAATAAGAAACTTATAATAGCTATATATATTTTATAAAAGACTCGAATTTCTAAAATTAAATCCCGAATAATTATAAATATTATATTATTAATACTTAAAATACTAGTAATAAACTATATAGAAATCTCGATAATAATTTTAATAATAAGCTTAATACCTTAAAAATAAACTTTATAATATTTCTTTAAGGAATTAGTAAATACCTAAATATATTAGAAAAAACTTATCTTTAGAATACTAATTCAAGTAATATTCTTATTAGCTTTATTAAAATAAAAGACAGAATTTCGAAGCTTAGTAAACTTCTTCTAGTTTTTAAAACCCTAATTAATAGGCTTATTTTTAATAATATAATATTATTTAGAATATATTTTAAGAAATTTCTTAAAATTATAATAATATTTTTCTAAAACTAGTAAGCTTTTAATAAATAATAAGAAATCTAAAATTATATTAACTTTAATAGATATTAAAACTAAAGAACTTATTAAAATATAAGATTTAGAACTCTTATTATAATAGTTATAGTTCTTTTTACTAGATATTATAATATATAAGATAAAGGAATTAATAAATAAATATTTAAAATATCTCAAGTATTTACTAATAAAAAAAAAAGAGGCTATAAAATTACTTTCATATTTATAATTATAAAAGCAAATAATAAAGCCAGATATTATAAAAATAATTAAAAATAATTAAAGAAAACTTAGAAAAGAATAGAAAAAAGACTAAAAAGTAATAATAAAAGAAGTTATTATATATATAATTATTAGAAAAAAAAAGAGAATATATAGTAATATAAAGAGATTCTTTTATAGAAATAAAGAACTACTCGAATTAATTACTAATTTTTATATTAGTTCTAATTAGAAATTAATATAACTAATTAATATATGTTTCTAGAAGCCTATAAATAATTTTTGAAATCTCAGAAATATTTATATAGGTTTCTTATATAAATATTTTATTAATTTTTTTTTATAAAGCTATTTAGATTATTCTAATATAAAATCTAATAAATAATATTAATTTTATAAAATAGTATTTTAGTACTTTAAATTAAGCTAATTAAAATATTCAATTTCTAAATAAAATCGCGATTATTAACTAGCTTTTATATTTAAAATATAATTATTATTTCTTTTTACTTATTTAGCTCTAATTTAATTATATTATTTTTATATTTATTATTTAAATTATATTAGTAAAACTATTTCCTAAAATACTAGAAGTTTACTTTAATTAAATATTTTACTAGAATAAATTAATAAATCTTAGAAATAAAATCCTAGAAAAAGAATATAGTTATAATATATATAAAATTATATAATAAATCTCGAATATTACAAATATTAATTAAAGAAATTAATAGCCCTTTAATATTATAATTATAATACTATTTATATTATAGGCTTTAAACCTATAAATTACTAAATATATATATATATATTATTAGAAGCTTTTCTATATCTTATAAAAGAAATAAAGATGAGTTCTATATTAAATTTAATATTATAGTTTTATAACTTATTAATTTATTTTATTATTTTATTATTTACTAATAAATATTTTATAAATTTATTTTAATAAATATTAAAAAAGGCTTAAAGAAGCTTAAAAAGACTTAAAAAGGCTTGAAAGAAAAAGATAAAATATAAGAGAAAATTAAATATAATATTATAATTAAGGAAAGAAAGATTAGTTAATAAAAAAAAAAGCTTTTTTATAATTTTTTTTTAAAATAATAATTATAAATTCGAAACCGAATTTATATTAGAAAAATTTAGAAAATTTCAAAAAAAGAAATTTATAAATAAATCAGAAAATTAGATTAATTTTTTTAAGCTTTTAAACTAATAAAATAATAATTAATTTATAAATAAAAACTAAGATAAAATTTATAAATTAATTAAAAGATTAAATAAACTTTATATTTTTATTATTTTTATAAAAGAGAATTATTAGAAGCAATTTACGAGTTTATTAACTAGATTTAATATTTAATATAATAATAAAATAAATATATAAAGTTTCTAAAAAGAACTAAAAGCCAGAAAAGTTTTAAAAAATATATATAAAGCTATTTGCAGTTTTCTAAAGCCTTTTAAAAATAAGGGCCTAAAAAAGAAGTTAATATAATAAATATATATAATAATATATAAATAAATATTAAATATTATAAATCTAATTTCTTATTTTAAATAAAGCTTATATTAAAATTATATAAATTATATAGAATTATATTTCCTAATTTAATAAAGAACTTTATATATTTAATTAAATATTAAAGAATATATAAAAAAATACTTTAGTTTTAGAAAAGATATTAATTAATTTTTTATTAGAATTAACTTTTAGAAATTAATTATATTTATAAATTTTATTTATAAATTTTATTTATATATTATTTTACTATTATATATCTTATAATATTATTTATAAATAAATTAAAGATAAGCTTTTTATTAATTTATATTTTATAAATATCTTAAAAAGTAATAATAATTTAAATTTATTTAAATATAATTAATAAATTATAAATAATATAAATATTTAAAATATTATATATATTATATTTTACTACTTTATTAGTAAATTTAGTATTATATAATTATAATAATATATATAGCTAGCTAGTATTTAGAATACTAAAACTCTTATATTTAGAGCTTTTTTTCTTAGTTTAAAATTCTTGAATTAAAAGCTATTCTATTTTATTTTCTAAATACAGAATATTATAATTCTATATTTCGCTTAGCTTAATATCTAGTATTTAGTATTTTAGCTTAGTATTTAGTATCTAGTATTTAAATATCTAGTATCTGGAATTATATAATAGTTATATATAATAAAGCTAAAAAAAGCTATATTCTGGGAAATTTAGAATACTAAACCCTATTAAACTAAGCTATAAGCAGGAAACTATAAATATTTAAAAGACTTTAACTTGAAACTCCCTTTTCTCTTTAGCTTAGTTTTTTTAATAAATAGTTCTTCTATAAGTACCTTATTTATAGGCTTTCTTTATAAAACTATAATATAGAAACCCGGTTTCATAATATTATTCTAAACTTATTCTTATTTTTATAAAAGAAATAAAACTATTCTTATATATATTTTATATATAAATATAATTTTATAATAATTTTAATAATAGTATTATTAATATATATAGTTATAAAACTATTATTTATTAAAGAAATTAAAAGTTTATTAGGCTTTTTCTTATTTTAAGATTATAATAAAATAATTTTTATAAACCCAAATTACTAATATAATTACTAAGCTTTAAACAGAAATATAAAAACAAGTTAAGATTATTTAGTAATAAGGTAATAAGCTTATTTTTTTATAAACTCGCTTCTTTTGTTTTTATAAAGCCGAAATTCTTTTTTTTATATCCCGAAAATTTTAATAGCTAGGTTTATAAGTTTAATACCTGGTTCTCTTTAATTAAAACCAAGCTATAAGTTAATAATAAGGCTATTAGTAATACTATTACTTAGTTCTATTATATTTACCTGAATCTCGAATTTTATATTCAAGTTATAGTTCTTTTTTAGCTCTTTTATATAAAAAAACAATTAAATCTAGTTTTATTTTTCGATTTTTAACTAACTTTCTTATATTTACTCGAATTTGAATAAAGTATAAAAAACAGAAAACAAGCTATACTTTTTTAAATAAGGTACTAATTCGCTTTATACTTTTACTAAGTTTAAATATATTATAGTATAATAAGCTATATTCTATTAAAATTGCCTTATTTTAATAGTTTTAAGATTTTAATTATATAATAAAGACTAGAGCCTTTTATATATAACTTATAGTAATTATATAAGAAAGCTAGCTTTTCTATAGTTCTAGATAATAATTCTTTTTTTATATTTAATTAATCAAGTTTTTATATACTATAAATATACTATTTATACTTTATTATTTATACCTTTAATCTTATTATTTTACTATTAAATCACGTTTTATATTCTAGTATACTTTATATAAGTTTTTGTTTTATTATAATTTTTTTCTATAATATATTCTATAAAGTATAAGAATAAAACTAGAATAATATTAATAAAATTACGGCCTTTTACTAAGGATTTAATACTATAACCCTGGAAAGAAGCCTTATTATTTAAGTAAAGATAATACTATAAATATATCTTTTATTAATATTATTAATATAATTACCGAGCTTCTATAATTCTTTTCTTTTTTTATAAATCGAGTATAATCTATATTTCTAATAAAGTATTAGCTATATTAAAAGCAGGGCAATTATATATACTATAGAGATAATAAATATTAGATAAAGAACCATAATCTTTAATTATATAAGGAAATAATAAGAAAAAAAATACCTTAGCTAAAATTAAAAGTTATAATAAGTAAGAATAATAGAAGAATTATAATCTATATAATTAATAATTCTAATAATTACTATAATTTTAATACTTTAATTAGATCTTATAGCCCTAATTTTAATTTAGATTCAGATTTAGAAGAACTAGTATATTAGAAACTAATAGAATATATAAATAGAAAATACTAGAAATAAGATATATAAGACTATATAATTTATATAAGCTATAAAGGGCTTATTTTCGATTTAAAAGTACTCGGAATAAGCTTTCTAAAGAAAGGAAAGGTAATATTATACTCTATTACTTTATTAGTAAATTTAGTATTATATAACTATAATAATATATATAGCTAGCTAATATTTAGAATACTAAAGCTTCTTTATTTAAAGCTTCTTTTCTTAGTTTAGAATCCTCGGATTAAGAGCTACTCTATTTTGCTTTTCAAGCCTAGAAACCCGGTTTTATAATAATATATATAGTTTTTTAATTAATTAATATTTATTATTAGGGCTTTCCATTTTTAATAAAAAGCTTTTTTAAATCTTATAAAAAAATAAAGATTAGTTTTATATTATTTTATTACTTATTAATAAATGCTTTATATTATATATAAAATTATATAATTTTAATAATTTTAATAATTTTAATAATTTTAATAATTTTAATAATTTTAATAATTTTAATAATTTTAATAATTTTAATAATTTTAATAATTTTAATAATTTTAATAATTTTAATAATTTTAATAATTTTAATAATTTTAATAATTTTAATAATTTTAATAATTTTAATAATTTTATTATAATAAATAATTTTTTATATAATTAGATATTATATTTTAATTTTATAATAAATGAATTTATAATTATTAAAGAAATAAATATTATAAAAATATATTTTAATATTTATTATTATTAAATTCCCGGGTTTTAAATAAATTATATTAAAAGTTAATAAAAATACTAACTAATTTTAGTAAGTAATAATATAAAATAATTAGAAAATAGACTATTTTAATAATTCTAATTAATTTACTTTTTCGGAATATTAAATTTAATAGTAATATATTAAAAGTTTAGGGAGGGTAAAAAAAAAGAAACAAGTCGCGAGATTAAGCGAAAATTAGGCCTAAAACCGCAATTTAACCAACTTCCTCAAGTTTGTTCTATAGTTAGTTTATAAACCCAACTTATAAATACTACGTAAAGAGACAAAAATACAAGAAATGTTCGAATTAATAAGGTTCTAATCAGGCGTTATGTTCTATTAACGTCTTTACCGTAAAACTCGGAAGTGAATTAGGTGACTTTTGGTGCAATTCGTGTAAAAAACGGAAACTAAGCGACTAGTATTGTACGGGGTGTGTTTGGTACGGGGCTTCGGTTAAGTAGAACTAGTTTCACATGCTGCTGCAGCCTGCAAGCGCCACTTCCCAACAACTCCCGTTGAAAACTGGAATACGAACCTTCAACACGATCAACGTTCATCAAACACAACGCAACATGTCAACTGAGTCGATCTTTTTGTTCTCTGGTCTTCATTTCCCCAAAACCTTAAACTTTACGCGGGGAGAAGCACGATGTGGGACGTTTCAAGAGTCCAGTGACGACATTTTCACAGCTCGCTTCAAGACTTAAAGTCCTTTTCTCTCGCTTGTTCAACGTCACATGTCGGTTAGATGTTGCATTGCAG
The DNA here is from genome assembly GCF_002865645.1 of Hyaloscypha bicolor E. Classification (NCBI taxonomy): domain Eukaryota; kingdom Fungi; phylum Ascomycota; class Leotiomycetes; order Helotiales; family Hyaloscyphaceae; genus Hyaloscypha; species Hyaloscypha bicolor. Next base: position 326,443 of record NW_020194551.1, on the reverse strand, counting down.
GTTTCTCGATATAAATTGTTGAGCAAATCTGCAAAGAGAGGGCGAAGTCTACTCAACCCCTCATTTCCCTCAACGCAAATAGACAATGTCGCCGTGAAGTCTCAAAGGGGATCAAGGTTAAAGTCACCTTGAACTTCATCGGTATAGTTGCGTTCACATGGCAACTATTGGGTTCGTAGTTTTGAAAGCGAAATCAATCACCCATGAGCTGTAACTGGTCCAGAAGAGCCGCCCTGTCTGTACTACTCTGGGTGTCCCTGTACAACTCTGTTCGGCAATTCGAATCAATTTTGACAAAATCGCTTTATCTTGTGTAACGCCAATCGGTAGTCCAATCCTTTCTGACGCATCTTGCTATCTTGCTATGCAGTACCACAGGACAAGTTGCCTAACGATTGAGTAACTGAATCGAGTGGAAGGGAGTCCTCACTCAGCATGGTGGGACCGCGAAAACCATGGCGTCATCCCGATGAATTTATCTTTGAGATACATTCATGAATCTGCTGCCGACAGGAAATTCGCAGACCGTGGGAAGAACTGTTCCATTCAACGCTGCGCTGTATGCCAACAGTTTCACGATATGCGTGGTTCAAAGCTCCTTTTGGAGTTGGTTATCCATGCCTTTGTTCCTCCGCAAATGATCTGCGTGGTTCTGCAACGGACATAAGTCCGGCACACGGAATTCCGCATATTGCATAGCTATCACGGGCCCAAGCACCTGGGTCAAACATCCAACCAACAGCTACACAACATCAAGACTCTCAACCCGTGAAACATAGGTGGAACTGTAGTGGTCTCGGGAAACCGGCGGCAACAACTTCTGAGGATTAGATACGAATGTGTTTAACGTTTCCAAGCTCGACTCCGATTGAGCTGGCGAATGACCCTTCCTTCAGCCTCATTCGAGCCAATCTCGTGTACGTTGGGGAATACAAGCCTCTGTCGTACTACTTACTGAGACGCAAATACGGGAACTCCACGATAACCGCATGAAGTCTTTTCCGCTTTCGGTTGGGGCTGCTAGAAACCCGGGAGCGGTTGTCTTTTCTCAGGATTGCTCTCGGGGACCATATCATCATCGCAGCTTGGAATCCAAGCGGTTGGTGGACTTTGCTGCAAAATGCCGCGGTGCGATGCGGGTATAAATCCGATCCAATTTGATTGATGTGTACGGTTCCACGACGTCAGAACAAGCATCGAAGGGTGTAACACGAATGCTTGAAATCAAGCCAAGGTGTGGCCCTCTTCAACCTCATTGATGCCTCAACCATTCATTCAACGTCAACTCTGCAATGAAATTTCATATGAGACATTTTTCAACCATTCAAGGGATGGAAAATTCAAGGCGATATCGTCAAGTGATGAACAATGCTTCTATCAGTCCTCACGTTGTAGAAGCCTCGGCGAAATTGAACAATGGCCGGCAGTAAGCGCTGTTATCCATATAGCCAGCTGATCAACCACAAGTGCTTCAAATGGGCTTTTCTTCGCTCAGCCTTCAACTGGTGATACCCTCCCATTCTCAAATGATGCGTTGTCTCGGCATCAAGGCAAGGCGGAGCGTCATGGGAATGCTTTTGGGCCTCAACACACCCATTCTAGTCACTTGCAAAGTTTGCAACAAGGATCTTAGCACAACACTAGCTTTTACAAGCAGATGACGTTCCGAACGTGCAACACGGCTTCGGGCTTCACCGTGCTATCAAAAGCTGCGTTCAATGTTTTCTGGAACACAAAGACTGAGGCGCCTCTGAATCCGCCATCCGAACTGCAAAAAGTGGCTCACCTACCGTTGACATCTTGTGGTTATGTTTGCTGGGCAAAATTGTAGCTACTATGCAAAGCTGACTATTTCCAAGTGCCACCCTGCAGGTACTAAACACAAATTCCTCAAATTGCCACTCTGAGAGGCCACCGCTGAGGCTTAAACCATGATGCACGTAATGCTGAAGCTTATCTATTTGCCGGGCGAGTGGTATTCCGCCACAGTCCTGTACCAGAAGCCCTAACTTCCTTTTGGTGAGTAACATCCCACACATACTGTCTCTGACTGCCTTGAGGCTCGAGCTCCTGAGCCAACTGAGCCTGCTGACCGCTTCAGGAGCCACATGTGCTTCCTCGAAAGCCTCACAGCTCTGCACGTGCGTCCAAACTTCCTCACCGACAATCCAGACCTTCGGCGAGGCACCCAACTGCGTCAAAACCTTCCCTTCACAAGCCCTTCGCCCGCTGTCGAGCTTCCACAACAGCTCACCGCCCATCTCAAGGTCGAACACGTTGTACCTGCCGCCGACTACTCGGTGACAGCTTCAGGTCGTCGACGCAGCGAAACCCAGTATTCCAGTGGGAGAGATAGGTCGACAGATCTCGGCAGAGAAGGCAGCAGTAAAGACGGCCCTTGTTGCCCCACCTACCTGGCTCCTGAATCATGATCGTAGAGAATCGACTCGAGACAGGATCCAGAGTAGTAATGAGGCGGCGACGCTAGACCTCGAATCAAACCTCATTGCGTTTCGTGTAATCAAAAGACTCGCCAAGCCACACTCCGCGTCGTCCAACAGGCAGGTATCATGTGAACGGAAATGACCCAACTCATGCGAGGCGGGAACTGCGCCGAAAGCAAAGGTGGATTGTAGACTCTGAATGGCAGGATGGGAGGCGCTCCCTGACGTTACCAGGAGAGCACCCACACGCTGTTGGGCCGCTTCACTTTCTCATCCCGTTTGGCTGGGATGTGGATCTTGGTATTGGATATGAGATCTTGCACTTCCCTCATCCTACCCTGTGGCGGACTTGCCCCTGGGATACAGAATGGCGCCCACACGTGGGTGTCCACAAAACATTAAAAATCTTAACTTTAATTGCATCGCAACTCCGATCAAATCAGAACTTCGGCTTTCGATGCATAAGGAGCCAGTGACGACTTTTCATTTGGCATTGACGCCACATAAACGAATACGGCTATTTTGTCCTGACAAATCGAAAGTCAACAAGAGGGCATTATTATGAGTACGAATATTGCAGCCTTCGAAGGCGAATGTCACCAAAACCACAACTAAGCTCAAAAAACAAGACGACAAATGAAATCAGGGGTGCGAATCTCGGATTATTCTCGGAATCCTTGCTAAAGCCACAACCCCACGCCACCCCGCGGAAACGCCCGGCCCAGGTACAATTTGTACCCAGTAACCCCACGAACCTCTCTTGGAAAGCAAGTGTAAAAAGAGCCTTAAGCTGAGGAATCTTTTGTGGCTTTGCCCCAGATCTGCGTAGACGATTGCGTACCGTCAGCTTGGTCGTGGCGCCTGCCTAGCTTGGAGAGGTTGTTAGGGGTAAAGCTCAGCCACAATGAGTGGCGAATAGCTTAACTGGCTCGTTGGCTCGCACCACACCTCACAAAAAGAACACTCACACTTGCCACTTCTGGACTTACTTACCACTTACTGCAAAAATTACCATCAAATGTTAGAGATGGCAAAACTTCAGCGACGCCACTGGGCTCTGCAAAGGGTGGCTTAAGAGTCGGCCCGGTTAGTCGGAGAGACCGGCTCTTCGCTTACCCGATGAAAGCTATTTCAATTGCCGCTGTTATTAGCCGAAAGGGGAAGCTCAGACGAAAAGTCTTTCTCAATGAATTGAATTGGATCGGAGAAATGAAGAGATGTAAGGCAACTAGAGCTAATTGTGCAAATTTTCAGGACGCCGAAAGATGAAGCGATGCCCAGAAAAACCCCGATGCGAAGTTACGGCTTCGCCCGACTCCTCGGTTGGTCAGGGGATTCTCGGCAAAGGCGAGCTGTAAGCTCCCTTAGCAGATGTACTCAGCCGCGGAATCACGGGATCTAACGAGTCTTGTCTTGACCAACATTTATGGAATGGGACTACGATTGGGGATCTTTGCGAGAGTAAGTGAGATGAGGTATTTAAGGGGTGGCAGCGGTGAGACTTTCTAATGCGCACACGTAGAGAGGTGGGGCTGGATGGAAGCTCTCGTCAGCGTCAGCCTCCTTTAAGTACAGTAACTCTCCGTTTTACTCACTGTCAACTGTTTTAAGAAGGCAGATGTAAGAATGACATTCATCGGAAACAGTTTCTGCAGCCCTGCGGAGGCACCAACGGCACAGATGCATTGCAAACAACTTTGGCTGGACAACAGAGCTTGAGAAGCCGTTTGTGATCACTGGTCAAATTCCCCCCTTTTCTTTGGACTTTGAATGGCTCAAGTACCAGGGAAACCTCATTTTCGCCTGGGAAATGATGAGTGGAAACCCGCTGGTCTCAGAGAAAGCACGGAAATGTGCAGAAGACTTTCTGATTGCTCATACTTGAACAGCACACCACTGCCTGATGAAACTAACAGATTTTGGAATAGGTCTGATTGAGGAAGGCTTCCAGAAGCGCTGGAAATGCTGGACTGCGCCATGAAAGTGATTTGGTAGAGGTTCAGGAGCACAGAGAAGTAGAAAGAACTGTCATAGATGAGGAGGGAGAATATTTGGCCGAGTACTGAGTTGGAAACGTGGCACAGCCACCACCGCACACGTATATATGTAAATAGCAATAACGACGCTTAAAAGCAAAAGCACATTTAATCTAGTAGTTCTTTGGCCACTTTTCTTCCGCCTGCATGGTTTTACTACCCTATTTTCCGCTGAGCTTTGGTTTGCTGGCAATGACGCAGCAGACAGCAAAACAATGCCTAATGGCTGGCTAATCCGAAGAACGCACTTATACGGCACTTCTTCGTCCACTGAGAATAAATTTACGATACTGACTCACCGGAAGCGTTACCCCGCCACTAGTTCCAGAGTACGTTCCAGCTAGGGTTTGGCGGCGGGGTGCCTTCCAGAATCACCCTGGAAAACATGTGCTATTATTGAAATGAAGAGCCGAATTGCTTCACGTTCGCCTCACATGCTCTGAGATCCGCCTCGTCCACAGGGGCTCAGCGGAAACTCGAGTATTCACATGTCGTGATATCGAAAGTGCGCAAGGGTTCCCGTAGCTCGCAACAGAATCCTAGCGACTTTGCAATTACCTCGCCCCGTTGAGTCTCGTGCATTCGGATCTGCTGCAAGCATCGTCGTCGCCGAATCAATAGACGAGGCGTACGAATCGTGGCTGCGTGAACGTTACATGTGCCCGTAAACGGTCGGGGTTGGCTCGAGGCGTCTGCACCAAAGACGCTGGCTGCTGCAACGATGTGGACAGGGCAATGCTGACAGGCGTCTGGGCGAGGGTATGAGATAAATGAAGCCGAAGGATGAATCGATCATGCGATGGATTTGCAGTTTGTCCTGCTGAAATTTGCAAGGGAACCGTGCAAAGGTAGTCCCTTGAACAAGAAGAGTCCCCATCAAAAGTCCGTAGCCAGGGGATTTGCGAGATTTTGAGGATTTTGAGATGCAAAATACCCAGCAGTGGTATCGGCGGACAATAATAGTTCTCTGCCCCAATTCCAACTCAAATGGTGCGGCGCTCGGGCGGGGCGCACGCGCAGCTCATCCAGGCACGACTGCTTGGACCATAGGCTTTGACATGATGACTCTGACATCAATTACACCCCCCGAATTAGCCATCTGCATTATGGGAGCTTTACCGACCGTTTGAGAGTTCCCCTGGGATGACTTGAAGCCCTCTTTCCAATTCTGGGCGTTGAAACACTGAAGGATTTTTTGGCTTGGGACTGTGGAGGTTGAGAGGACCCGCGATGGCGGCCACCATCCGACAGTCGACAGCAAACCATCGGTGAATTAATATAAGCTCCCCTTCACCGACATAACTTCTGCTTTTCAGTTCAGCTATTGTGTTGAATTATATTCGCGTAATAAAGGGGGCAGGGAGAAGATCCAATGAGCTTGTCGTATTCTTCTGGTGAGGCTGTCCATTAACAGCTGATCAAAGCATCCTGACAAGCTGAACTCTCTTCGAAAACAAGTAGGGCGGCCAATGCCTACACCACAGGTCATAGCTCTCGTATTTTGGCTTTTTAAGTCAGAGCTGAGTAAATGCCTTGGCCCGATGGATGCTCTTATGGAGTTGAATTGGAGATTTCGAATATGAACATTGTTGAAGGGAGGAGGCTCAGAGGAGGAGGCTGCAACGAGTGACCTCTCGCATACGGGTCAGGGAGTGAGAGGCTGACTTTTCCAAGCCAATTGTGCGAGCATCAAGCACGCTATATAATGGGCCGCATTGCGCTGTCGGACAATGGGGCCTTGAGGCTTAAAATGGCTTGGCTCTTACGGGGGTTAGTTTCTGCATAGTGCTTCATTCAATATATGCGGTGTTCTGTATGTTCGTGCGGCTGAAAGGAGCTTGAGGGGGTTTGGGGGCTGGACCCAGTACTGTTCGGGATGTGGGCTCTCTCCTCTCTCTCTTTTCCGAATTGCCTAGAACTAATTTACCCTCTAAAGCAGGAAGTGGATTCGCACGCCGGCCGACCTTCCCCCGTGAACCGCATTGGCTATTCCAGTCGGAAGGCGACCTTGTGCGTTGTTGGGCACACTTTTCGTCAGGCCCGTAGCCTGCCACCGCAGCAGGCGCTACAAATAGGTGCCCAAGTCGATGAGGCGGGGGTGCGTTGCTTTCCCACGTATGCTTCCTGTGCTGTCTGTCTATCAACTTTGAGGCCGCAGGTCGCAGAACGGGTGTAGGAGACGGAGGCAATGCAAAGCCTTTTAAACTCCCGGATTATTTCGTGAAGAGTCCTTCATGAAGGCCAGGTCAAGCTGATTGGGCAGCTGGTTCGCGAATTTGCCTACCATTCTCTTACCGGTCACCGAAATCCCTTTCTGTGACTGGCTGGCCACAGAGCGCCCAAAGGGAAGCAATGCATGGTTATCCCACCCACCTCAGAGAAGGCAGACAGTTCGCAATCCTCTGGCAACCAACACTGCGGCTCCTTTGGCCAGCTGTGCACGTCCCACAATTGTTAATGATGCCACCCAGCCTGGTGCTTGGTGCACAATCCGCTCCCTTAAGGAGGAGCCTGCAGCCCGGCAACTCGAGGGTCTCAATCTTTCCTCTCTCACTATCCCTCGTTGCTCGACGTCGCGGCCCCTCCGTGCTGCCCACATCGCGAATCGCGTTATCTGAAGGTGTCCCCGCGAAAACCAGGCCAAGTCACGAGACCACCGCCCATCGTCCATCGCCTCACCCACCAGGCTCAAAGCCACGCTAGCGTATCTACGGAAACGCTCGTCACATTTGTGAGTGCGCCGCCCGCACCACCTCCTCCTCGCACGAAGTACTGAGCAATGTAGGAGAAATGAGTGCATCCAAACCAGACCTCAGCGACTTATGGATTCAACACCAGCGGAAAAACACGAAAACAACCCAGAGCTGGGCGTGCATCTTCTGCCCCAATCGGAGGGTTTTTGGAACAGAGCCTGATTTATGGCAGCATGCAAAAAGAGATCATGTCGAGGAGCTGGAGGCAAGGACGGGCGATTTGGACGCCTTTCGAGAAGAATATGCCACAGAATCTGCGCAGAAGAGGTTGGTGGCACATGCCCCGGGCAATTTTGGCCCCCGCAGCCTCACTGGGGGACTTTTCACATTTATTACTCCCCAAGGCTCTGAGAATCAACTGACACCACCTGCAGACCCACGAAGGACAATTCGCAGCCTCGCAAGCCGCAGATAAACGAGGCCAATCGGGCACAACCTGAACCCCCACCGGGGAAGAGGTCTCTGGAGCCTACCGGGCGTGAGCCTACTCGGCCAGCGTTGGGCATGGCAGCCTTGGAGATCAACACGCCTCGCTCCGGCGAAGACGTTCATATGCAAGATATAAGTGAGGAGGCTGTCGAGGACAGCCTCCCAAGCCGCAAAAGAGTTGCGACTGGAGATGGCATAAGTGCTGGGTCAGGTAGCCCTTTTAGAGATTCTTCGCCGCCGTCTTCACCTCGTCGTTCGATAGCAAGACCTACCTCGGGTCAGTTTGATTCAACATCGGATACGGATAACTTCCAAAGGAATATGTTTGACACACCGGGCAAGCCGCCGACCGGCAAACGTCAGCTTTGGCAAGAAGGCCAGGCTGGTCTCAGCAAGGCCTCCTTCAACGACCCGTCAAACTTTGCAACTATTGCTGCGCAGAAGGCTCGAGCACAGCAAAATAATCCAAAGAATCGAAAACCTTTCCAGCCGCCACCTCCTTCGTTTCAAAGTCCAAGGTCGCAAGTAGCTCCAAATATTCCACCACCCTCAACGTCACAGCCCAGTCAACACCCATCAATACTTGACGACTATGAGATAGTTTTACAACCTGAGACCAGACCAATATCACAAGAACAGTTAGTCGCTGAAGTTAAAGGGATATATGCAGGGCTTGTGATGGTCGAAGCCAAATGCATTGAGGTTGATAACAAACAAGCAACGCTGGCGCAAGCCGACCCTGGTGCCCAACCTAAGCTTAACAACGAGCAGTGGCAAGCTCTAATAGCTTTGCACAGAACGCTACTGCATGAGCACCATGATTTCTTCCTGTAGGATTCGTCCAAGTTTGCAAACTTGATGATACACACTGACAGAACCAGTGCGAGTCAACACCCTTCTGCCTCGGCTGCCCTCCGACGGCTTGCAAGCAAGTATGCAATGCCAGCACGCATGTGGCGCCACGGGATCCACAGTAAGTAATTCGAAGCAACAAGCTTCGTTTTAGTCTATTTTGGGATTGATTCCGTCCCCCTTGTTTCAACTACTAATATCTTTCTAATCACAGGCTTTTTGGAACTTCTCAGACATAGGTTACCTGCTTCCCTTGACCATATGCTTGCGTTCATTTACCTTGCCTACTCAATGATGGCGTTGCTCTATGAGACCGTGCCAGCATTCGAAGATACCTGGATAGAATGCCTTGGAGACCTTGGTCGCTATAGAATGGCCATAGAAGACGATGACATCCGGGATCGTGAAGTTTGGACTGGGGTTGCCAGGCATTGGTACAGCAAAGCATCCAACAGCGCTCCCACGACAGGTAGATTGTACCATCATTTGGCAATCCTGGCAAGACCGAACGCACTTCAACAGCTGTTCTACTATGCGAAATCCCTTTGCGTAGTAATCCCTTTTACTTCAGCTCGCGAGTCAATCTTGACGCTCTTCGATCCAGTCCTGAATGCCGATAATCACCAGGGCCTGTATAGACTGCCACCGCTGGACACCTCCTTTGTCAAAGCTCATGGTCTCCTGTTTACCAATAAGAATATGGAGAAGTTCGAGCCAACAGTAAAAGAATTCCTTGGTCTTTTGGATAATCAGATTGGTCGGGTGACCCGCAAGTTCATGGAACAGGGGTATCACATTGCTATTGCCAATTGCGTTGCCTTACTTGGTTTTGCTTCTAAAGACAATGTCCTGATGAAAGCCATCGCATCATCCGACGTGGAGATGGCTGGCTCTCCCTCTGATCATACTCCGCAGTCTTTATCTTTCACCAACTCTCAGCGACTCAGCAACGGTACTATAAAAATCGTTTTACAGCGGATTGGGGATCCCAATGTTTTGCCTTTCATTCACGTCACTCTTGTTTTTATGCTCTATATGTCACGCCATCCCGGCGTTATGGGTCTTCTTCAAGCCGAATTTCCCTGGACCCTTTTGGCTACGATGCTCAATACGTTACACGCTTCCTACGGGCCCACAAATTGGGTTGAGGATGAAGGCTTTCCTAAAGCAGAAAAAGACGACGTTCGTCCTTTCCCAGAGGACTTTGCAATGCACGGCTTATTATGGACCGACCGCTATTTCCCCGAGGGATTTCTCGCAAATGAAAAGATTGACGAAGAGGAGAAGTACCATGAGTTACCTTCCATGACCGCGGAAAGAAAGGAGCGTATCTTATGGATCGGGCGGAGGATATCCAACCGCGGCCATGGATTGGTTTTTGATGGGAAACGTTTCTCGGCGCCAGGAACAGGACTCCAACTTGAACCTCCCGAGAGATCATTGACATATGCTTCTGCAACTACTGCCGGGGAAATATGGTCACCGAGTGCTGAGGATATTGAATCAGATGCCGAAGAAGACTTGCCAGCTGGGCTTGCGGCAAATCATTCCCCTCATGATTGAGTTCCTTTGGTGTTTGGTGATACCAACCTGGTCACCTGTTTGGAATAAAATTACCAAGGACATGAAAAGCATAAATACACAGTCGGCTACCTTGCGAGTTATACATACATCCGCACGTATGTTCTCAGACTTATATTGGACAAGTCCTCTGGCGTGTCTTGACCGACCCAGTCTGACTGTTTCGCCAGGACAATTTACTTCGCCTGTCGTACAGCTTGCAGCCTCTCTGGAGAAGTGGAATCAATGCCGGTGTCAAGGAGGACCTGTGTGGTGTGGGGATTTGTGGAAGTTTATTTATTGGTGGCTCTTGTCGCCTCGCGATTTACAAATCTCTTTCCGTGTTGAGGACTTTGTGAAGTTGAAGCCCCACATGGCTTCTCGGCCGTGTCGCCTGGCATTGTCTCTTTACAATCCGTTCTCTGGAGGCGATTCGCAGCATGCCCCTCTCCAAATCAATACGTTGTGTCAACAGGCACCCGAAACGCTCGCTGGATCAAAGCTGGAAGATCAGGAGCATGTAATGCACCTTTCATGTATAAAAGTTCAACCCAATTTATTTTACCAAGCTGTAGTGTCAGTAAATCGACCTCCTTTCTACAAACGTGAGTCTGCCTCGATGACTTTCTTGTAGTTAACCGAAACTCACGGTTTAATAACTGGTATGAGTTCATTTGTGGTCGACCTCCCACGGTATGCAATCTTGAGGCTCTCGCTTTCCGATAGACGCTAATCCGATGCATTTTTGTCCACGAGATGATCTCTGGTGTTGCACAACGCACAGGTCCAATCATGGCGACACGCTTCCCCAACCGGCTTGTCAAACTTCCGAATCGTCTGCCTCTCGATCTTCACTGGACGCCATACCACAAAAATCAGGTATCGTCCCCCACCATTTCCAAATCCAAAGGATCATCATTTTAAAAACAAGGTCGTGAACATCGATATCATTTCCCGCGCTCCTTGTTTTCGACGCCTTTTCCAGGTATTCTTCGATCGCCAACATGCCACTGTCTTTTCGCCTCGTTCTTGTCTGCATTCCGACCGAGCAACGTCACATCAATTGGAATTGGGATGTTGGAATGTCACACGAGGCTGAGGCTGAGATTGAAGCCTATTTCCGCCTACTTACAGGGTGGATCGACGCCAGGAGTCTTCCTTCCTTCCTTGCTTGAGTTCGGTGGCCGAATCGAGAAAACTCCTTTTTTTGTAGTTGGTGACACAAATCAAGGGGCCAGATCGCTTCGCCCTGTGCTGAAATTGCAGTGCTTCGGTGAGCCTTCACTTCATGATTCCGACGAAGAAGCGCTCAGGACTCAGAAATTGTGACGGTATTCCGCCTCGAGGGCGCTAAAATCGCCTTGCGCAAGGAATGAAGGGGTGGGCGCGGAAAGTGATCAATCCGGCGAAGGATCGTAAGGCAAAAGGTTTCGGTTTCAGACAGGCCATTGAATCCCTCAAGATTGTGGCTATGTCCGCATGGTCATAGTCACTAATTATACCACGAATGCGGGGAACGAATACCAATCCTCAAGTGAGGAATCGGCGATACCGATACCGTAGGGCTGAGTGGGTCCTGCCTGCATGAGCGTTGGAAGTTGGGGGAATGTAAGCTGCGGCTGAAGGAGCGAGGGTCTGCAAGGCAGATTCTCACGTCAACTAACATCGGCTTATTTCTACTTTAACAGAACAAAAATATACCACTAGTAGCTTAGATGAAGAATTTGAAATTGTTCTCGCCAACAGCCCCTCCAGCCCTACAAAAGCGGGCCGGGGGCTCCCGTGATCAAGGCGCCGTTCAAGCATCCAATGAGCTGCGTAAAGAATACGGTGGCGAGCATACGATGTTCCTCTGTAGGCGCAACCCAAGATGTGATAGTAGCGCTGAGAGGGCAGTCTGCCCCGATTCCTGAAACGGCGACTCGCTGCTAGGCAGACAGGCAGACTCGTGCCAGTGTGCCTGAATTTAGGGCAGGGAATGCAGGGTTTCGGAAACGGGATTTCATTTGGGGGGTGAGGCGAGCGGGGAGGTGTTCATCTGATGTTGAAAAACTGAAGGCCCGTGCCGGTCCAGCGGGTAAGGAGTCATCAAATATTGGAGTCTCTGGTGAGTCCTGTGGGGGTGGGCAAATTAGGCGCCAGCGTTTTGAGTGTCGGAAGCGCCGAGTGGCAGGCTGCAATTTTGAGACCTCCTGCCATGGTCTGTTGGGTTTGAAGAGTTTGGGGTGAGGCAGAGTATTGTTGGAAGGCAGCAAATTTACGGTATTTTCATTGCGGGTTTGTGGAAGACGGTTGCGAAGAGCGGGGATGGAAAGGGGGTTCGCTTAATATGAAGCGAGACTTTGTTTTCACCTAGTAGCACTTGGAAACGAGAGAAATTTGTTGCACATTGTGGGAAGAGATGGACTGTCTTGACGCACATTGCACCTCTCAGGATCCTCCTTTGTTGTAAATATATGTTTGTTGTACATCGCAAATCTCACCTTTCAGACAGCAGGTCCTAATACCTCAATATCTTGCGAAGATGAGTGAGTTGAGCGGGAATCCTTTCATCTCAAGCACAGCCTTCAGACAATTCGGAATTCAACACTCGCCCGTGGGCCGGGACATATATCGCAAAATAATGAATTCCACTGTCAATGTAAGCCTTACCTCCTTTTCCTTTACTCCCAAACATACAAAATTGGACATAACTAACACTAATTCAGCAGGCTTTTAATACTATGCATATTCACGGTTTTTCCTTTGGACAGGACTTGAGTGTTACAAAGGGAATCCTGCCCTTTGATCTGAAGATTAAGCTTCAGATTAAGGAGTGACGCCAAAGGAGCTTACGCAAGTAATCTCTATTGAGATCCAAACCGAGTCATTTGTGGTGAACGAATAACATCCTCAATTCAAACGAGCGAGGTTGGGCCGATTTGGTTGCGCCAACTATGAAGCGGATGGGTTTGATTTTAGGCTCCTCTGACCCGAATAATCAACAAGATTGCGCTACCAAAGCAGAACCTATGGTTACAGACAACGGCTTGTGAGTTACAAATGCTCCTTTCCCTTCTCTCTGCTTCCCAGTCTGACGTTGTATCAAGACCGCACTTAGTAAAATCAAGTTTGTGAGAAGTGGAGTTGTCCGGACGGAAGGTTTGCTCTTCTCCATCCTGATGTTGTGCACTGAATCAAATTGCATGCATATAATTTTAGAGCTCTGCTCACAATTGCGTGATTTACCAATCACTACCAACTTCTAATCTTCACCTCTTATTCGCGTTTGATTTGGGGTTGGTTGACTGTCACTGAAAGTCAACCACTGCTCTTGCACTATCCTAGAATTCCTTGCCGTGTAAACAACAACAACGTATGTAGCATATTCAACAGCATCCTGGACCAAGGTTGTTTCTCCCTCCAGCTTGCCATTACTGGCTTAAATCTTTCCCGATGTTTCCCAGCGCATGTAGATATTTCCACGTCTGTCATATGTACGCCGGGAACTTCAATTCAACGTGGTAGGGGAAAGGTTCTGCCCCGAAATACAGCAATTGTAATTCTAGTTCCAAAACTTTCGCAGGCACTCGGTCAATATTCAACAGCCATCACAGACGCCACCAGCTCCCAACTACATGTTCTTACTCGATAATAGAATTAACTTGAAATCACCAATCGAACAATGCAGACTGCGCAATTAACGCACCAATTTAGCCATCACTCTCCCCCAAGGCGGTAGGGCGACGAAAATCTGGGATGACCCATCAAACAACCCCTGATATATCATTTATCAATCATTTAAGCCTTCGGCAATTTCATCCAACCACTATCTACAGGAGTTCTTCAAAGTTCATTTCCCTGAAACGAATCGCGAGACACAATAGGTAGGGTCTGGGGTTTTCTTTCCCATTTCCTTTTCCCAGGTGACATGAAGATCGACAGGCAGCTTGAGGTTTTTGCGCAGAGGGAGACGGATCCGATCGATTGCCATTCACTGGACCCGATCTTATTCCGTTGCAATCAAGTGCATCAAGCCTTCCGAGATTGCTATGCCCTCCATGTATTTGAGACAAACTGTGCAACCTCTGACAGATCTCCTGAACGTGGGTGCGAAAGTATCCAAAGCTCACCTCTCTTCTCGGTAATATGCCTCCAAGATGTAGGGACGTGATCCGAGCCTTGTAGGGGAATTTCCCGCAGCTGGTGAACCAGTGCGTGACAGTTAAGGATCTCCCTGGATAAGCTCTTTATCTCCTCCTAAAATAACTCTATTTCTGTATGATTTTTTGGGGAGCGACGATTACATCTTCAAAGAGGATCTTGCGCGTTTGTGCTCCGGAGTATGTAATCATGTGACACCAACAGCTCTCTCACAAACATATACCATGATTTTGAGGTGGAAATCTTGCTAATTTAATTGAATGCCCGATAGGGAATAGCTCATGTTCAATCCATCTATAAACTCCATATATTGAGGAACAAGTAAGGCACAAATCTGACGCTTCCAAATTTAGGGGCTGCCTTGTGCTGTTGCTTTCTTGCCGCCTCACCGCCTCTTCCTGGTCCCTATTAAATCAAGCATACGACATGCATTATACAGCTTAGGGTTGCATTGGGGATGTTCTAAACTTAGGGACTAGAGAAACCTATTTCCCGAAGCGCCTCCACTTTAACCGCCAATCCAGTCCTGGTATCTATTCCAACGGAAGCCAACATATGACTGCAGGACGAGGCAACACCAACCAACTTGATCCTTTGCCCGAGTGATATGATACTCTTCCCACTCTGGCGTGTTGTGATTTATCGATATGCAACTTCCGGAGCCTCGTATTTTGGGCTGAAAAAGCAAGCGGTATACGAGACAACGATATTACAGAAGCTGAAAGTCGGTGACATTCTAGACCAAATTTCCAACAAGGCAACCAAACACCGATTGCCAATACGCCCAGGTTTTATGAAAGAAATGGATGTGTGGAGAGAGATAGGCTTGGAATGTTCCAGGAAACTGGGCACGTTATCGATCCACCTCGTATTTGCTTTTGTTATTTGCAAATCGACGATCGAGGGTCATATTAGAGCCAGAGTATAGCCGCAAATGTTCTTGATTGTTGGCATTGGTTTAGTTATTTTAGTTTTTATTGCGATTGGTTCTAGCCTGGCCAATGCCATCTCCAAACAGGGGTTGTCCTCGATTTCTCCAGAAGAACCTTGCGAATGAAATGCTTCAGAACCTCAAGTTCGCTGAACTGTTCGGGCCTTTATGTCCTGAAAAAACCAATCAAGTAATGAAGCCCATCTGCGAGCTTTGTCTTAGAGTGAGAGGCTACAGAAGCGAGACCAAGATCACGATCACGATCACCTCGACTTCGAGGCTCATTCGCGAAAATGTGCCCAAAGTGTATGGGCGCTGCCACACTGGATAAGCAAATGAAAGAAGGAAAAGGTCTCTCGCCGAGACATTTAGTGGGGGACTTATGGTCGGGCCAAGTCCGGATTTGGACTTGCTCTGCTTTCCCCTATTCTTTCCAAGCGAGGTGAAATGGCATCGTCAACTTACTTCAAGACAGTTCAATGCTAGTCCATGCTTCCTTCCTCTCAAGCTGCGATCATGCACTTCGTCCCATAGAATGCGGTCAACTCCTAGTTAATTCTACTTCGTTTCAATTTCTCAACGCCTTGGCCACTCGGGCGTACCTTCCTCACTCCAATACATAAAGAGCAAAGAAGATCGAACAGCAGGTGGCTTCCTTTCTACCTAATTACAACTCTAACCCATGCCCATGCAAGTTCACAAATAGCTCCTCATCAGGGCCTCCCAACTCCTTCCCAGCCTGGAGCTTCCGAATCTCTTGTCGCAACGCAAATTGAATCGCAATACAGAGTTGAGTCCCCTCTTCATGATCTAACTTGATTCTAGGTCCCTCTCCCAAAGCAAGATTCTTTCTTTCAGCATCCGAGATATCCGTCGCACCACGTGGACCTCCAAGACGGGGAATGATATGGAAATGAGAATGTGGGACTGTTTGTCCCGCTTCTGATCCTACCAGGAAGTCAACATACTGCACGAAGTTGGTTTCGAGAAGCTTGCCATTCGCCTGAATGATATTCCAGCCTGCCTCTTCAGTTGTAGTTCCCAGCACTTTGAGCAAAGCCCGAGTGAGAATGGGAAGCCAGACCCCCAAAGCAGCGGCCTCTGCAACTGTCATATCAGTGGCTTTCTCACAATGTCTTCGCGGACAGAGGAGAATATGTCCTGGTGTCACTGGAGCAATATCGAGGAATGCGATGACTATTGCGGTTGACAGGACCGGATATGCGGAACCCAGCGGGGTAGTCAAGACCTTGGGTTCAGTTGCTGGCGGGATGGAATCAGCGATCATACAGAAAGGACAAGACATTTTGAAAGTTTGGGCGTTATTCAAGGTGTTCTTGGGAGGTTTATAATTTTTGCAGAGTCAAGGAAGAGAGTTGACGAAGTGCGGTGAGAAGCGACCGATGAGCTGACGCACATCCCTCTCAAAATCAAGGAAGCCGTTTTGACAATCACATTTGGCCAAAAATTGTTCTTTAGAGTTACAGCTAGGTTTGTATAATTTATAGGCAAAAGACTTCTCAATCAATGGGACTTTCGTCACCTGGTGACTTCAGTTCTCTACTACAAAAGTTTCTCGCATTTCCGATAAAGTGTCATGGTGCGTCGTACAACCAACCGATCAAAGCAAACCCGAACACTGCAGCTCTGATTATTAATCCCAACCGCCGAAGTACATCGCCCTAATAGGTTATTTCCCCGGCCTTCAGGGGCAGTGATTCAGCCTGTAGACAACTGCTGAGAAGTTGGCAGCTATCCCCGGTAATACGCAAAATCCGCACCGAACCTCCAACTCTCGACCTCTGCTTCAATTCGGTAACCCTGATGCCATTTAAACACAAAGACGAGGGAACCATGCTGCCACCGTATGTATTTCTCTGTCTTTTCAGTTTTCACACAGGCCAAGACTTCAATTCGTTCACCTGAGATGGTTTTCGCAGCTGGGCTTTCAAGAATAGTAAAGTCTCAACTTGCGATAACCTTCAATGCCCAGATACTCGTCGGAAGATGTAGTTCCAACTGGTGTATAAAGAGTGCTTGGTAAGGTTCACAGATAGTTTCAATCTCATCATCATTCCATCGCTTCATCGTCATATCTTCGCACTTATAATTCTGACAGCAAGCTGATATTCTGTCTCTCAACCAGTCACCTCTCAATAGAAATGCCACTTCCAACGTACGAAAACCAGTCAACTTGGAAAGAAATCCAAAAGTTCCTCCCTGAGTCTATTCATTTCGACGAAAGCCACACCCGTCGAAGAAGGGTGGGGAAACCGCGGTCACACCATCCATCTTGATAGATGGCGAAGCCCAGATGCCAAGGTTTGAGTCATAATGCATCACGGAGTCGGCACCAATGGTCGTCAAATGTCCCTGTTATTAAGTGTCCCTTTCCTCAATGCGGGGTCTAAGCAGTTGCCGTCGATATGCCAATGTACGGCATGACAAAGGTGGCTGCTGGAACAACAGTCGCCTGCGAGGATTGGGTCAACATCGGTGATGACTTTGTCAACTTTGAGCTTGAGCATGATCCAAGGCCCGTTGTCCTCTATGGTCTCAGAGCTGAAAGGATGCTCACTTCCTACATTGCCGCGCTCAACAAGTCAAAGGTATCATTGGCATGACCTTCTTGGACACCCAAATTCAACAAAGTCCGAGACGAAAGCTGTCGAAACCTCTTCATGTCCCGTGTCGGCGTGCCATCCGCTCAGCTCTTCGCACCAATTCCTTTCCTGCGCAACATCTCGATTCCGTTCTACTTGGCCTCCAAGATGTGGGTACTCGCCAACGACACTGCAGCAATGAGGATCTTCATGGGTGACAGAACATCCGCCGCACATTGGACTTCAATGCGTTTCCTCTCCTAGTTCATGAACTACAAGCCTGTGGTTCTACCAGAGGGTTCACAGCGTGCCCGATTCTTCTGACGAACCTGAGAAGGACCTCTGGACTCCTTTGCTCTTGGCTGAATTGTTCTTGAAGAGAGTTAAGAAGGTTGATGTTAAGATTGTGATGTCGGAGAACGCGGGACATTATTATCTGGAACAGCTTGGTCGGGGACAGATGCATGAGGCCATCCTATTATTTCTCAAGGGTATCGAGGCTTCCCTTTAGATTCTGTCAAGATTAGTTTCCTTTGTGACTTTCGATATTTTGAGCCTATTAGACTAGAACGTGTTGTGATATCCTTGGGAGCTTTGGTTTATTTTTCTGGGTCATTGTCCTGAAAAGTAATGGAAATCTTGGTACAATAACAACTTTTGCATTTATGAAATGTTGAAGCCTCACTTAAGAAACTGACATGCAGTGACAGCCATCTATTCTGAAAATTATCGCACAGGTGGCCCCACTAGGGCCGTCGACCGAATATTCTGATAATTGAGAAATGTGTGAAAACTTTAGTGACCGAACACCCATCTCGCACTCGTCACTCGGTCAAGTTAGATGACATGCTAGATGCTAATTGCGATCTGGTAAATGACTAGTGCTGACAGCTGCTGCCACGCATCGACCTCATTGGGCTGTATCAAACCTCGCACATTTAGACAGGAATAAGTTGAAGAGAAACTCTCGATAAGGTACTTCTCCCTTCGATCCAGGGCACTTTCCACTCCGCTCTGCTTGCTTCAATTGATGATAACGTGAGATTCCAGCCTAAATATGCCTTCGTGTAGTTTGTTCCATCAAGTGACTTTGGAAAGGCACATGAATATAATTTGATCAGAGGCATGAAAGAAGATATAGAGTGCGGACCTCCTTGCCATGGAGGCTTTAGCTTTCCACTGCATTGAGAAGTTGAATGAGCCCACGTGATACACCTTTCTTGCAACTTCGTAAACGACAATGACTTCGACACAACCCAACTCAGAGAGATATGGCGAGAGACTCTACTCTCAGATCATCGATGATAGAGCCAGATCTGGATACTCGAGGACGTTTGCACTGCTCCCGAAAAGCACAAACTCTTCAGAAGGGTTTGAAAGCATCAGCTACCACGTCTTGCCAATGCTGTGAACCGGGTTTGCTGGTGGCTCGATGCTAAATTTCCCGGTGTTGAAGAAAGAGAAAATCCTTTTGCATACTTTGGCCCCAATGATCTTCGATATATTGCTTTCTTCTTCGCTGCATGAAAGACTGGTCGAAAAGTGCGTTAAGAAGTCTGCCTGCCCAACTTTTCTCATGCAACTCTAGACCCTCTTTGCTTCGCAACGGAACACTATCGAAGCCCAGTTATATAGGTCTCTTCAAAAGGTCGATTGCAAGAACATTGTTTCGTGCGCGTCCCAAGACCAGATGTTGCAACATGTTTTCGATGCTGTGCCTCACATTCGCAAGGTCCACGCGCCAACACCGTCCAGCATCCATGCTGAAGATTCCGTCCCTCATTGCCCTTACGACGTGACTTTCGAAACGGCTGCGAATTACGATATCGTGGCAATCCATACTTCTGGAACTTCGGGGAATCCGAAGCCTATCGGATGGAACACAAGATATCTCAGTAAGATAGACTAGGGAAATGACCTCCTGGTTCTTCAAGGAGCGCCATTGGTCAAAACAACACTTTGGCATGAAAATGCACTATGTCTACTTCCTTGTTTTCATGTAAGATCCCCACAATTGTTTCTTCCCGGGAACTATAGAGTAGTGAAAGCGATTTGAGGCAGGCGGACTGACCTTTCATATATTTACCGTGATATATGAGATGAACCTTGTTTTTGGACACCCAAGCGTTCCCATGACTGCGGAGTATGTCGTGCAATTATTGAAGCCAGGAATCATTAATGTGATTGCTGCTCCACCATCCATCCTTGAGGACCTAGCGAAAGACCCGTCTGGACTTCAGGACTTGACTAAACTGAAACACGTCTCCTACGGTGGAGGCCCTCATCGACCAGAGATAGGCAACGTTCTTTCTGGAGTCCTCACGCATTTGTTCAGCTTTCTCGGTGGAACCGAAATGGGATAGCACCACCTCATCGCTGGTGGTAACGAGGTCTGGGACAAAATGAGATGGTACGAGAATATTGGCTATGAATTCGAAGAGATATCGGACGGAGTGACGAGCAGGTCATCGTGAACGACAAACACACGAACAAATATTAAGTTGTTTTCGATGTATTTCCCGATATCTTAGAGTTCCGCACCAAGGATCAGTATTCGCCACACCCAACAACTCCGGGTGGTGGAAGTACAGAAGGAGAGCTGACGATTTGATTGTTCTCTCAAACGGGGAGAAGATAAATCCAATTCCCATGGAAAACGTGATTCTTTCGGACCCTTTTGTCAAATCTGTGCTGATCGTTGGTGAGTACCGATTCAGTCCGTCTTTGCTGGTCGAGATGAAGCATGACAATGAACCAAAAACAGACGTAGAACGACTGGAAGCGATGAGGAAGATATGGCCAACAGTCCAAGAGTCAAATTGATTCGCTCCCGGGCTCGCGAAGAGTCCGAAATCTCTCATACTTTTTGCAACATGCGGAAACCATTCTTGAGGGCTGGAAAGGGTACTGTGTAAAGGCGGATGACCGTGAAATTATATTCCAAGGAACTTGATCAACTGCTCTCTTCACAGCAAAACGATCCGCTGATTGAAGGCCTAACGTTGGAGACTTCAAGGTCTTCAGAAAGCGTCAAAACCTTCACAGGGGAGATCTATAGCCAAGCCCTGGAGATAAAAGATTTGCATGGCTCTTATGATGCGTTTTATCGTGGCATGGATTCTTTGAAAGTTCTTCTGGTCGTCCAGCGGTTTAGAGCAGCAGTACATACCATTGGAGCGTTCATATTCCTGGAAGAGATCAATCCTCGATTGATCTACTCATCTCCATCTGTTGACAAGATGACAGAAGAAATTCTCGGCCTCGCCCACAAAATGGAAGGAATAGAACAAAATCACGCGAGAGGTCAAGATGAAAAACTTACTCGAACAGTACTCGCGTGGTCTACCTTCTTCCATCCCTGCAGGAAAGCAGGCAAACTCCTCCAGAATGTCCTCTTGACTGGGACAACAGGCTCATTAGGAAGTTATCTTTTGGCGGCTTTCGACAACATGCCCAATTCCGAAGTCGGCAAAATTTACTGTCTCAACCGATCGCCAAATTCGAAAGATAGACAGAAGAAGTCCAGTATAGCCCGTGGTCTGAACACCGCCTGGGAAAATGAGCGGGTTGAATTTCTTCAGGCTGACTTGTCACAACGAGAACTTGGACTTGGACCAGAGAAATATGCCGAGCCCTTGAACAATACCACTGTTGTTATACATAACGATTGGCAGGTGGACTTCAATTTTATCCTCGACTCCTTCGAATCATGGATTCGAGGCGTCCGAAACTTGCTCGACTTCAGCGCTCAGTCTGCACATGAAGCGCCGCTGATATTTATGTCAAGCGTATCGATTGCTCATGGGTTGATGGTGTTACACCCCGGCGAGATGGTCCCTGAGGCAGTTCCGGATGACTTCGATGCTCCCGAGCAAATTGGATATGCAGAGTCGAAGTCTATATGAGAGCATCTTGTCCAGAATTTCTCTAGATCCTCGGGCATCCCAAGTACTATTCTGCGGACGGGGCAGATTACGGGACCGCTGGAAGGGAACTGTGTATGGAATAGAAATGAATGGCTTCCAAGCATTGTGACGAGTTCGAAGCACCTTGGCGCTCTCCCTGAGACATTGGGGACCTTTGAAGCTGTAGACCGGATCCCTGTGGATGTGCTGGCCTTGACCATGCTGGAACTTGTGAAAAACACCCTCCGCCGGAACGGTATGCGTACAATGGTGTACAATTTGGTAAACTCTCGGACAACGATATGGTCTGCTCTAGTCCCACACGTTCAAACGATCGCCGGAATCGAGAAACTGGTAGCGTTGAGAGAGTGGGTAGAGATCTTGGAGCAGAGCAGCCTTGAAAGTAATGGAGCTATCGTTGAGATAAACCTTGCATTGAAGCTTCTCGATTTCATGCGTGGGTTGAGTCTGAAGGAAGGGCCTTCAAATGCGAGGTCAATGTATGAGGTGAAGGCGCTTCTTCGGGATAGTCAGCAAGCATCTGAACCCACGAAGGTAACTGTAGAATGGATAGGAAAATGGATGAGGCTATGGGGGCTTTGACTGTGCTGTAAAGAAGCATCGTATCTGGGATGGGAGGATATTGTACACCCGTGTTCCTCGAGGCATTTTGTATCCTTCTCCCTCCTGAAATCCCATCTCTCCCACGTTTCCCATCGACACCGGTTCAAGTATTCTGGACAACACTTGAGTTGCATTCTGAGATTTCGTTGACCTCAGCCGTCAATGGAAGTCCATCTTCAAGCAAGCGCTCGCGCGCATGATTAGAGGGCATTGATTTTCTGTATCCGGTGTTTGTTAGCTGTAAAGCGATAAACAAGTTGGTCAAGGGCGAAGAGAATACCATTTTGATTGATGTGTAAACGCTTCGTCATGGCGATTCGTTGGTGGTAGTAATGGGAGAATCATGATGTTGGGTTCAGGTTCAGCTCACAGCGCTTTCGTAGCTCCCGAGGACCCTGGCATCACCGAGGCCAGGCGCTGCTAAGCACTTGGAATCATATATTTCACGGGGCTTGCCAATTTGGGATGATTTGGCATTGTAGTAAGAGTAGGGTGGCAGTCTGTCTTTTACAAAGGCTAATCAACATGGATGTGAAAGAAGTAAGTTGCTTATCCTATATAGACCTGTAAATCCCCTCTTAGAACAGTAATCGAGTCCTTCTTTCCCAACCAACAATAGCAGCAACCGAAAACGTCAAGTCCTCGCTCATGCTTTCATGATCCATTGATTCATTTGTTGGGGGAGGACTCCTAAGTGATAATTAGTCAGAAGGTTGGAAATCAATTGCTGCCTTTGAAGCAAAGTACTATCGTCACGGCAAAAACTATTTGTGTAACCTCTCTTCACTCGAAGCACTTCAAGAAATGTCAGCCACGATCTAATCTAGAGCCAAAGGGGAGGAAGGCGAGTCGCATGATTTTAAATATTGTCCTGTTTTAATGGAATATAATTTATTTGCGTAGAGGGGTTAGACTTTTGAAGTGCTGGAAGTAAAAGCGAAACGAAGCAAGCGAAATTTTCACTCCTCATTGACCCGATTTACATCTTCAAATTTGAATCATTCCTGGAAGAAAGGCGTCACGAAATCGTGCCCAATAACTCTCAGAGGGTGAAAGTGAAACAGCAACGACTCCTTCAGCCAAGAAAGGGGCGGTCCGGGGATCCCCACAAACTGGCTTGACATTGTTGACATTCACTTAAACATCAACAAGAATGATTTTGCTTTGTTGGATCCCAGGGATGCTCTGCATAGAATTTCTTTCAAAAAAAAAAATTTGATCTCAACTCTCATGAGAATTACAAATTACAAGCACATAAGTTAATTGGTGTGTTCACCAAGCTTTATGGTGCTCTTGGTGCTATAGTGGGTGAGGAGAGTGTGAGGGTTTTCTTGACAGGTCTGATTGGATGCATGCACTCGCCGAATGTTGGTGAGGGTAAAAAGGGAAAGTTATTTCAATAATTTGGGGAATTGGCAAGCTGATAGTTTGCGACGGTTGAATTCGCAAATCAGTAAGCTAGCAGTCACTTGCTGCTTGAGAAAATTCATAAACATATTAAGAGAAACACATTTGAAGTGAAATTATATCACAAATTGACTTAATATCCAGGAGAACAGAGCTATTCAAAGACATGTCTTGAATATATATTAAGCAGCATACGAGAGACGCCATACTATTAAAAATCCGAAATACCCCAGTATCAAAGTAGCCAAATTCTCAACAAAAGGAAAATTACGACTTAAAAACAGATGCAGAATAACTTCAGATCTCTACGAAAAGATCTGCTCCTCATCTCTTCGTCTTACTCCTTGATGCTCTCCAAAGAGGGTCCATTTCTTTTGCCTCTTCGACATGTTCCTGTTCTTCCTTATTCTCACTCCATGAGCCCAGATCGATACTGAAAATCAAGAACAGATAACGACAACCCCCCATCAGAGTTAATCTGGCCACCGCCTTCGTCCTTTACAAAAGATACGTAAACTTCAAACATAATACTGAGCGCAGCAGTGCTCATGTAGCGAAGATCTCTATGAAGGCTGCGTCGCCTGAGTTCCGCCTCCAGTGCCGCTCGCAGGCTCTCAGGGTCCCAAGCCAGTTGTTGATACATTTCTGCGTACGTGGGATGGTGTTCGTTGGGATTTGCCCGAATCCGTTCCAAGGTGGCGAGGGCTTGCTCAAGCTGGTGATCAAAGTTGTCTATTAGCTTTCAGATTTCTTGGCTCTGATCATCCAATATACCCCCATCTGGAAAAGGAGATTCCAAGTGCCTGTTCGTGAAGATGGCTGTTAGTCGCCACATATATAATTTTATGAGCTTGACTTACCAAGAACCCACCAAGTCAACGTCTGTCTGCTGTCGTAAGGATCAAGATCGCTGTAGTCATGAGCCTCATCATCCGATGATTCTGACTCCTCAAACTTCACGTCCTTTGCTGGAGCCTTCTTGACCGACGCACTGTAGTCCTCATCTTCACCATCAAGGAACTCGTCCTCGCACGACGAAGGCTCCTTGTTCACTGTCTTCTGTTGACTTTTCTTGACAGGAAGCTTTTTTGCTGGAACTTTCTTGTTTGGAGCTTTCTCGGCCTGAGCATCTTGCTCAAACCTCCAACTCGTCATCAATATCGGACGATGAAACCTTTTTGGCCGGAGTCTTCTTGGCTGGAGTGGTCTTGATTGAAGCTTTCTTGGCCGGGGCATTCTTGACAACGGCAGCTCTGGTATACAGCCTTGTTTCTACGTATGAGACTACGTCCAGTTTCTTGATTCGGTCTGACCTCCTCGGCTTGTTTTTGGTCTGTAGAGCCATGGTGACGTTGAAGACCTGAGGCGTGCCAGAGAAGTTGAAGTTGAAGTTGAGTTAATGGCAAGGTTGACGGTGAGGCAATATCGGTATAGCGGAGGGCTACAAATGAATATAGGAAACAAGAAAACGGTCCTTTCCATATCCGGCGTTTTGGTGGCCCCATAACCACCCCACAATTATCGAGGTTATCCGTTACGCTGCGGCCAGCCTTGGGTTTCGCTTAAATTAAAGGAACATCAAAAGTCCTACTTTTTCAACTCCTCCTAATCTCTAGAATATTAATAAAATTGAAGTAAAACTTGCTCTATATGTAGTTTTAAAAGGTTTCTAAAAGTGTATAAGAGCATTTATACCCATTGTTTGTTTGTGGAATGGTATTTGAAGTTGAAATTGAGAGAAAAATTGTAAGCAAAACCCAAGGCTGGCCGCAGCGTAACGGATAAAAGCCGTTATTTCGAGGAACAACAACTAACCCGAGACTTGGTCACATTTCTTTCAACCTTATCGACATTCCGTCGTTTTTTTTTGGTTGTATGCATTTCTCGTCCCTTTTCAACCCTCTGCCACTAGCCCCGTCTCTCAAAGGAAGCAGGACCCACTCGTCGCGACTCCTTTTCCCCGTCTTTGTTCCCCATGCTTCACCCAGCGGATTGCCCCTCTCGAGAAGTCGAGACGCTTTCACAATAACGGACACTCGATAAATTCGATCGACATAGGTAGATTGGCGATGCGAATCGATATTCTATTCTCTACACTTGGATTGTACCTCTATGAACTGTCAGTACCTCTGTGGGCCAACTCATAAAACAGATTCAGCATTCTCCTTTCTTTCCGCCTTCAAATGCTCAAACACAATCATCATGATGATCGAACTTGGCACGCTTCGCGACAAGGTCGGGAGGAAGCCTGCATAAAATCCTTTGACCCCATTTTCCTTCATCACATTTCGAGCAACCTGTCTCAGCCCCTCTTGATCTGAATTTCTTGAGCCTGCTACCGCGCCTGCAGCCACCACCGTGTCGCTGGTTGCCACCTGATACCTCGTCTTCACTAATTCCAACGGATGGATGAACGCGGCAGAAGCCATAGCAGCAGTCCCCGCTCCGCATGCAATTTGGGCTACATGGCTTCTCTCCGACATGTTCCGCCTGATGTTCCCATACGTGGTCCACCATATAACGTTAAATGGAAGATAACTCGCAATCCCCATCACATATCCTCGGTAGAACCCCCGAAATCCCTCCTTCTTCGCAATTCCACGCAGTTGGTACAGCAGTTTGCCTTCTTCACCAGAGCGAGAGATCTGTAGCCGAGCTTTCAGGACTTCCATCGGTGTGAAGAGCACACTACCTGCAACCTCCGCAATGCAACCCGAGAGCTAGGTTTTGACCACTGTTAGCATTCTGAGGCACTTGGTGACCGCTCATAGTCCAGAGAACTGAAGGATTCTACTCACCGCGTCATTGATAGAGCCATCGCCGAGGTGTGGGAGGAGGGCGATCTGGGCGGCCTCACGGGTGGTAAGGTAAAGTGCAGTCGCCGGGGTCACAGTTATGAGCGTCACGCCGATGCCTCGATAGTATGCTCTCAGTGGGATAGATAGAAGTGGGCGGCGAGTAGACGTCTGGTATTGGACGGCGATGGTCTAGATAATGGTCAGCTTTGTTTCATGAGCAAGGTTTGGGGTTTCGCACATCAAGGGGAAACGTGACAACTTTCGAGATAATCGAGCCAGTAGCGCTTGCTCCAACGTTTCCAATCAGGCTTGTGATGTCCATTCCCCGAGAATGTTGAAGGGAAGATGCACAGAAGGGGATGAAGAAAGATTTTATCACGTGTGAAAATATTTTTGGAGGTCAAGCCTGATCCGATCACGTGCTGGAACCTGTATGACTCCAATTGGCCAGCGCTCCAGCGCTAAGGCACTCTCCCGACTGTAAGATTAACGACCCGTTTGTTTTTCTTTCAAACCGTCAACAAGATCGAGCAAGAAAATGCTGCCTTCGATCTTTGGGATTTTGGACACAAAGAATTCTAAGTTCAAGATATATCTTCGTCGATAGCTAAGGTTATGTCTCAGAATCATCGTTAGTCCCCTGGTTGCTCATTGTTCCGTCGGACTAACACTTCTAGCCTACCTCGGCCTTCAACTCCCCAGCAATGCACCTTTCGAATTAAAACCATCACATGGGAAAGGATGGGGTGCTTTTGCCACAAGGAAAATTGAGCGAGGGGCGAAGATCCTGGAAGAGAAGCCACTCTTTGTTATCCGGAAACATCACGACGAGATCACCGAAGAAGATGTCCGGAAAACCTTTCAACAGTCGACACCTCGTGGGAAGCAACAGTTTCTTTCCCTCCGCGACAATGCTGCCAGGCCTTTTTCAAGCATGAACTACGCATTCGCCGAGAACTCCTTCGCATTATCAGACAATCCACCAAAACACGGGCTATTCCTGATTCACTCGCGCTTCAACCATTCGTGTATACCCAATTGCAATGTCCCATCTACAAATGGAGAGATTATTGCAAGTTTTGCAACTAGGGACATTGTCGCGGGCGAGGAGATCACTTTTTGTTACAATACAGATTTCGAGTGCAGGACCAGAGGTGACCGACATCAAGTACTGCGCTTCACATGCGAATGCAAAGCCTGTCTACCCGGCACCCTTTTCCAACAACTCAGTGATACGCGACGAACACTTATTCGAGGGCTGCAGTACCTTACGTTAGGCCGCGATTTGGATGGACAGAGACAGGGTTCTGAATCCCCAATCATTATCGACTCCCAACTCAAGAAAGCAGCGGAAAATCTCGCTATCCAGGTTTCTGCTAGGTTAGTCTATAACCTCTTGGTCATGTCCCTACTAGACGAGGAGGAATTGATGAATGATTTCATGATCGGAAGAATGTATCCCGGCATATTGATATTGTCAACCTTGTTTAAAACCGAAGGCAATGCGAGACTTGCCAGGCTTGCCATGGAACAAAAGACTTGGCTGGAGAAGTTGTGTGTCGCTTTTAGACTCTGGGGACGAGGAGATGTAGTAGACTATGGCATTGCATTGCAATTACGAATGATACACGGACCTTCGTAAAACGCTAGTCTGAAGCAGTTTTGCAGTTATAGCCAAGTCTCCCAGCCTGTGATCCATATATTTTGGCTCATAACGCTGGCAGGGTTTCCCTTCCCTGAAGCCGCGATTTCTAGTTTTTTTGGGCTGAGATATCCAAACCGAGACTGCTTTTGAGCCTCTAACTCCTCGATGAAGTGCCCAATGTTGGTGGGCTATCGTGTGGTGCTTCGGCATGCTGCCATCCGGTAAATAGAATGGAATTCTGATGTTCTCATCATTTATCCTAAGGACAGTGCCGATTTGTCTCTTTTCCTCCCCAAGGATTAAATCTCATATGACTTCCGCACATCACGTCCTAATTACTCGAGATCGCGTTTACAAAGTTACGCATGTGAAGTGATTCTCCTGCTGCATTCATGTCTTTTCTGTAAAGAGCCGTTGTCGGTAAATACGACCAATCCAATTGGACCAAGCCATCTTTACGCCTCAAATCGGGGTCCACAGACGACATGATCTTCCCTAGAATCTCATTGCATTGGACATGCAGTGATAGATAGTCACATTTCATTACGAGATCTTGCACAGCTATGCCGTCTTGAAGAGCTGTCAGGAACTACACTGGAGTAGGCCTGTGGGACTCTGCCATCTACGGAGTAGAGTACCAGACGAGTTATTAACTCCGATGGGGGCCCACAACTCGGTTGCACTTTTCATTCGACAGATTAAAGGCAGTCGTGTCGCCCTGATGTCTCGACACTGACTCTTTTTCACATCAGCATAGATTAACTAAAATTATCCAGAGAGGAACATAAGGGTGGGAGCATCGACGCGTAGCTCAATATGTGACTCCTTGCTATCCTTCGAACTTTCTTCTCTTTGCCCTTCCCTGGCCGCGTCTGAAACACCAAGATTTTTTCTGAAAGGGAGGATCTCCATTCCCTTCCCGACAACTTCGATATTCGAAAAAACAATAGCAAGACGCCGTCCCACATCCCCAAGTTCACAAACACGATCTCTAAGAGCGCAACCACCGGTCAAGCTTCCAACAATACCTCTGTCGGTAATAAACAAGCGAAGGTTTGACAGTTTTAGGACCGGCTTCGCCCTTTCCAAAAGCTCTTGCCACCAGTTCCCTTCCTCCATGTTCCGTCTCGATGCTGGAAAATCGAATGTAGTAAGGATTCCCAAAGTTGCAGTTGGCAACGACTTGGAAATGAGTGAATATACCGATTTGTTTTTGAACACCTCATTGGAGACAGTTGATATGCTATTGCCTGAGCTTGAGGTAACTCCCAAATAGGTTGACTCTTGTTAAGATGGATTTCTGTGACTTTGGATAACTGATGACAAGAGGTTGAATATAGCACTCGGTTGCGCCTTTGGTCGTTCTTGATAGAGGACGGAGGATCCCAATCGTTCAAGGTATTCATTCTTGTCTGCGAGGATAAGACTCCCTAACAGGTCTTGATTGATGTGATCGATGTGATTATAGAACGCATCACCGAGCACCACAGGATAACAGCGAAACAATCCTGGTGATCTTTTAAATTCCAGTATCTTTCCGTTCGAGTTAAGAAACCAGATTATCCGACCACCATATTCGGCATTCAGACTGATTGCTGGGTGGGTGGGCATCCATTCTCGTATTCCATTTGCGAGCTTTTGGTGTACGGATATGCCAAGTGTTCAGAGAATGCCAGTTTGAGGACGTGCAACAGCGGTGAGCAGATCGGCTATATCCCTCATTGTGTCGGCGACGAAAGGTTCCAAAATTTTCTTGCCTGGATATATTTCGAGTTTCAAAGCTTGGGAAAGCATTTGGCTCAGCGAATAATCCGCCAGCACAGCATCTCAACAGCATGGTTGACCTAACCTTTGCATCCCAAATACTTTGTGTCGCCGATCAAAGCACTCCGAATCTGTGAATTGTATGACTAGGTCTACTAGAGATGGACTTGCGTGACCTTTTTAAGGTTCTCGAGCCACAGTCGATTACATCGTCACACATATAGCTGGAAAGGTGCTGAGTGGGCGATATCGACCAGAGGGAGATACTTGTAACGAGTAAGGTATCTCGGTAAGACTGGGAAGGTTTTCCAGCTCATATTCTACCGCACTTAAGAAATCCCAAGAGACAGAGTGCCGACCGCATTGGATCAAAATTTCTGAGGCCAAACAATTTCCTAGATAATCCAAAGAAGCGACGAGTACTTTCGACCGCAAAAGTCTCTTAACGCACGCCTGTGGAGACGAAATTCGTCCATTTCCGGCCTAAAACTACCTTTAGGATTCCGGCACTCGGACTCCGAGTTGCAAGGAGTGGTTGCAAAAAGAGCATCGCCAGAGTGGAATCACTTTCCCAATTGTTCTCCTGGCCAAGCCACGCAACAACCCTAATAGACCGAGAATAAATTTCTCCCCTTTTAGAAACTTGGTGATTTCGTTCTTTGATGTCGACTGATTGATACAAATGGCATCGATCCAAAGGACGCGACGTTCCAGTTAATCTCTCAAATAGTACAACGCCCACCACAGATTCTCTCGCACACTCACGCGGCCGGAATCCAATATAACCTCTCTCTCAGGGCCGTTCTCAGCTCCCCATTCGTAGGACAGCGCTTTATGAGACGGACTCAGGTCCAGGTTCGCAGTCTCAACGTGGCAGCTGACCTCTTCGCTTGCGGCTCGAACGAGTCGGATTTCATGCTCGTTAGTGTTCAAGGGGGAAATATAACTGAGTTTGATGATTCTCCATACTTGCTGCACTTGCAATCTGCAAGGAGGGATTTAGAAAGGCGAAGTGATGTCGTGGAGATGAGAGGGCTTCTCTCGGAATTTCCGCACGTTGTATGACATCACTGATCAGCAAAAATCAGCCATAATATTTTCGCTAACTCTCGTAGGAGTTACTTAGGAGATCATAAAACCCTTTTAAAAACGGTAATAAGGACAGGTCATTAACGCATATAGAATCATCAGAATGAATGGCGTACCAATCGGCGGCTTCTTTCCTGCCCAATACGATTAGAAATCCCTTTTAGATCTCGATCTCTAGCATCGAATTATAGATATTGCATCTTTCATTGGCTCTGGATATGCTCTCTCTTCTAAGGACTCTCTGATGTGAAGAGGTGCAGATTAGCAAGTGCCGATATAAATTTAAGAGCTTGTCCTCTTTTAACTTCCTCGCCCAAAGGAATACTCCAAGTTCCTTTCGTGCTCTCATGTAGGGCTCAGATTTCTTTTCACTACGAGTAAAAGTAGATCAGTACTTCTTTTTTTCGGGGGTTTGAGCTAGGTTCCGTTAACCCCGAGCCAAGAGTCAGTGTCTGCTGAATGCAGGGATTTCATAAAACAAGAGGGCGTAACAAGTTGATAGGAGAAAGTCGAGGTATGCTTAGATCCTATTGGGTTGTTTGAGCATGGCTGTTCCTAAGAGAGTCGCTGGATATTAGATTGGAACGTAGGCTGGTGTGTGTACTAAAACGTGGGGAGGCAATTCCGAGCGCAGTAATATATTCGAGGGTCATTTCAATAGGAATTCTGTTTGAATTGTAGCTAAGCGCTCTCTCAAAAATTATTTACATTAACAGCTTTCTAGGTTAGCTAGAAAGAAAGGCATTCACCCCCTGTCTTGAGTCTCGCTTAGTTTCCTAATCCATCGCCAAAATTGCTCCCCCCCCCAACACAGAAAAATGGGCGCACAACACTACTCATTCGCGCCAGCTCACGCACTCCACTACTCTGTCGACCAAAGGCTTAAGCATGGCAGATCGGATGGGATGCCCTGTTTTCTTTTGTCTATGGTCGTACACGGGTAGTCTCCGGAGTCCGGAGGGTGCTAAACCCAAGAACGGTAAAGTAGGGAACCTGATGAGGGCTATACCATCTGTGCTGGTTTAGAAGGCCAACGGAAGCTGCTAAGGAGTGATGGCTCATAACTATAGACACCCCTCTCCGCATCACCTCACCTTCCCAGCAAGACCGACGAAAAACTTCTTATTTAAAATTATAAAGCCATCGTCCCCAAGGCACGATATTCTGTTAGCGGGTCGACCCCCCTATTACCAATGCCGAGCACTCGGTAAATTCAAGCCTAGCACCGGTTCGGACCAAAGCATATGAGCATTAGTTCCGTGACACCATTTCATTTTGGGCTGGGACTCACAGATATATATTTAGAATTTTGCCTGTCGTCCTACCCAGAATCCCCATTACATCTTATTCCAGCATGGACGCCAACATCACCACCACCCAGCCAAAAGCTCATGAAGGCTTAATTAGAGAGGATCTGCTCCTGCTTCGCCACACTTTCGACCTTCACCTTGGCCGATCGCAAGAGGGTTTAGACCAAGCTTGCCCGAAGATTCGACGCGCACAAAACGTACCAGACTCTAGAGTCAAAGACTTACTAATAGTCGGCCTTGATATTGAAAGTCACCCCGATCAACTTATAAAATAGAACGGGGGAAACACAAAGAGGGGCTCTCTATATTAGATACTCGACATTTGAAGTCTAGCAGAGCAGACACGCAGCATGGATCAGGGCTACAAGCCCATCATTTTTGCATAGGTCCAGAGAAGTATTCCAAGAAAAGAGCAGGAGAATTTTGCTTCTGCCAATCCAGACATGTCGCTCTTGAAGATCTCTGGAATGAAATCCGGAAGTTGATCTCAAAGCGAGATCTTATTCTTGTTCACGACGGGAGGGGTGACCTTGTGTTCTCAAAGGCTGCTAAGATTCACCTACGACCGCTTTATATTGTGGATACTCCAAAAGCTGCTCAGCATCCGCTCGACCTTGATTATCGATGTACAATTGAAAGGATGCTATCGCTTCTAGGCTGTCCATTCAATCCTGAAATGCTTCACAATGCTAGCAACGACGCGAACTTTACACTTCGGGCCTTCATACTTATCGACGCTATCGATGCGACCAACGATCTAAATTTGAACCTTTCCGCAAAGCCCTCCTATCGATATTCGAAAAGATTGCCCCAGAACCCCTACCGCGAGAGGAATTTCTTGAAGCGGTGAAGGCACAATTGAAAGAGGGAGCACAATCGTGACCAAAATCGCAGACAGAGGAGGAATGCTCGATTGGAGGAGGACAGACCAAATTAGGGCAAATATGTCAATTCGAAGGCTTGGTTAGCTGCAAGAAGGTTCGCTGGAAGCCCAGTTCCAGCCGATGAAGGGACAAGAACGGGAAAAGGCCATTTAGAGGGCAGTAATATAGGTCAAAATAAAAGATGTACTTCCACATACGACCATAGACTGAGGAGAATTGGGCTATCTCCTTGCGCTCGATATACTCCAGACTCAAGAACGGTCGCTTTCCAGATACTCAAGCCCCAAGATCGGTCGCGTCGTAATTAGTTCTTGGTTCTCGGTTTTCAGAAGCGAGATTTCTAGTTGCTGCTTTTTAATAACGTTCGGCCAATCGAGACGGCAGAAATCTAGCCCGTGGACTTGCAAAAGCCGCTGCCCTAGCAGCTCAACATTTAGTACAAGGTTTCGAGCGCGCGGATCGAAGTAACTAAATCTCGGAGCTAAGATCCAGTAGCACGGAAATGCCAGGCAACCCAGGCGACCTTTTGCCGGCATACAATAGAGTTATCAAGCTAAGTGGAACAGGTAGCCTTACATAATATAATTGCTAACGAAATCGCCTTTTTCTCTAACTTATAAACGTGTTTGTCTTCCAGCCTCTTATATACTCACTCTCGCTTACTTTCATCCATAGCTCCTCTTTCCCCCCACATTATACAATTCCTCCACCAATACCAGGTATGGAGGATTCTCGAGCTCTCTCTCTGTTACATTTCTTAGGAGAACCCTCAGAGTCTAGAGTAATGAAAGGGGTATCGGGCTAGCACTCAAGATCAGATGCGATCCGGTATAGAAGTTAGGAGTACAAATCCGGGACTCTTAGTTGAAGAAATTCTAAGGGTGGAAAATGGAGTCTTCTTTCTCTTCAAGGCAAAACCTGCACATCTCAAACGGCGGAATATGCAAAATTATAGAAGGCTTACAAATCACGTATATAGGGAGCAAATAAGCACAAAGATAAATCAGGTGAAGTTCAAGAGTAAAAAAGGAACCTGAGCCAAGTAATTCGGGGACACTTAGGACTCTCAGAGCACTATTAGGCTTGACTACGAAGATCACGGCATAAAGTGACGGGATTACAGGGCATTTGTGCTTTACAGCACTTCAGTATCTTTTTTTTTAGCGCACTTGGGTACTAAATTACCCTATAATTCTAGGCCAATGCCCTAAAAGCACGCTAGAAAGTGGGAGCTAGGGGTACCCTACCTTTTTAGGGCTCCTCCCCTGTACTTACAAGGAACATCTCGCTAAAGAGCCCTATAGTAACTACCTATTTAGTATCCAAGCGCTATGGTTGCTCTGCCAGCAGCGCTATTTACTCCTAAGGACATCTCATACCTTGCGAATGTCTCATAGCGCCTCTTGAGATCTGCTTAGGGCATATGGCCTGGAGCCATAGGGCCTTATAGCGGGCTCAAGCCACTAAATTGTGTCCTGAGGGGTGCCAAGGGTCCAAATGCCCTGTAATCCCGTCACTTTATGCCGTGATCTTCGTAGGATAGTTGCTATCCACTATAGTCCCCTATAACTCTAGGCTTTACTCCCTAATTTGCGCTTATAAGACATTTACAAGGGGTATCGCCCTCTAAGCATGCCCCTATACTTATAGGGGTGAGTTCGCTAAATGGCCCTATAACCACAACTCGCTTACGAGCCTGCAGACATAAGTCCGTATTTTTAGGGCATTTCGCTGAGAAACGAGCCCCATAACTATTTTGGATGCTTGCATTTTATATTCAGAATTAAGTTTAAAAGCCTTCTAAGCTTAATCTATCCTTTTTCACTGTGTGCGCTTAAATTATAGGAGGTTTTAATCTGTATTTGTAAAGAAATTGTGAAGTGAAATGGGTGACTTTGGTTTTGTGATGTCTGAAAACATCACTAAAAACACGGACTTGTGTCAGCAGGCTCATTAGCGTCTAAGCGCTATAGTTACCCCACCAATAGACCTATAACTCTTGAAAATCTTCCACGAACTTGCGAGGGGCTTGTAGCATGCGCTTATGGCAAATGCCTGGAGCTATAGGGGGTTTTGGTAGTTAATTAAGTCAGAAATTAGGCGTATAGTGCCCTAAGAGCTTTGACCGTGCTGAAATGCCTTGTATTCCCGATTCTTTATGCCGTTATCTCCGTATACTCCCTGATATTAGTCAAGTGGGTGTTGATTGAAATTTCATCTAATGGATTCATGAATGTACCAAAGCTCAATCATAAAGCAAGCCGGCTTTTGGAATATCGATGTTGCGGGAAGTCGTAAAGCAGCAATGTCCGGGGACAATGCTTAGTTCTTTATTGTCGCTTTTGTCCTGACCCAGAACCTCGCAAGTGCTATTGCAATTCTCTTGTCTCTCGCGGCCAGTGTTAGTAGCTCTCATGACCACAACCTCATCGGCCTTTTGCTCCCCCCTATTGGTATTGTCTTCACCAGTAACTGCAACGGCATCATCACCATCTGTGGCCAATATTGGGTTTGGTGCTTGGCTAAGATTCTGAGGCATTGGCTGCAAGACTGCTCCCCACTTTACCGGGAATAGGTGAGCTTCCTTGTCTCCATCCGGGCGGTGGCAAGCAGCACTGATGATAACACTACAAGTCGCACTCAAAGGCATCCCACCTTTGTATCTGCGGAATCCCAAACCCACAAGTATTGCAATCATCACGGTACCAGAAATAATGGCTAAGTGGAGGGCGATTGTCAGCTCTGACGGGCAATAATTAGAGCTTCAGACTTTGGTGTGGGGTTCTCTAGAAATATGCTTGCTTACATGTAAAGATTGGCCAAAAGCTATAACCCATCGTAGTGAACCTCCCACTAAACGAACCATCGCTGCTGTACATCTCCACCGGCACTGCAAAGACGCTTTGGGAAAGTGTCCAGTGCAAAAATGATACCGCCACCATTTGCGGGATGCCATATCTCCAAGGCAAGGAGATGAAGTAGGTACTTCGTTGCAGGCCTACTGGTGATGAGACCCTTAGTGATCTTTTGTTAATTCCGTAGTTTTGCCATTCCATATTAGCAAGCAGAGTGGTTAGCAGGCTGTTGTACTGGAAGTGGATTGTCGATGTGATGAATTGCCAAAAGTTTGCGAATAGAATATAGCAAAAAAAGGCCACAGCGTACGGTGCTAGAATAGAAGCGTCAGTGTATATTAATGGGAGTCGTGATTGAAAGACTACCGTTCCAAAGGGCTCCCATTCTTCCTTGGGTTTCTGCATGTACAGAGCCAAACCCAAAGCTGATTGACTTGCCTATAGATCCTGTAGTAAAGCGAGTTTCATATAGGGTGAACCCTAGGAAGCCAAGGCCCACCAAGAGAAGAAGGAGGGAACTATATTTCGTTAGGGCTAGGAAGTTAAGCATGTGAGACGAGTCCTGGAAACGTACCTCAAGATTGTCAAAATCCAGCTGCGACGTGAGGCTCCTTTGAACCAAAGTTGATAATCCTGTTTATAATTTAGTGGGCTAGGTTGCAACCATTCTTGCGGAACTCGCTCGGATCTCTCCATCTTTGAGCAAAACGTCTTCGGTACTTGGCCTCTAGCTCTTGGCTCGTAAAGTTGGTTTCGAGCAACTAGACACATATGCGCCGTTTGGGGTTCTGGTTGCTTGAGGTAAGATGCGATAGCATCCCCTATGGTAACCAGGGGTTTGTGGCCAGTCCGAATGAGGTATACTGCTGTAAGTATGATACTTGCACATTTTGCTGCGTTGACTATGCAGACGACTGATTGCTGTTAGACCCGCTAAGTTACACTGCGACGAAAACTTACTTATCATTATTGGAAGTGAGAATGCCACACTACACATTTTGCTGAGATCAATTTCGCTGCTTAAACAATAATCGATCCTGGTTTGTACATTTGTCAGTCAGTCTGCGTCTGACACGCATGTGATATGTGATTTACTTGTATCCATATACGTTCCAATCTTGAACAATAGAGGGATCTGCCTTCCAGACATCTGGCTTCCTACAATCAAAGCTGTTGGAAGGCCCGCATTCCCAATAGTTGCCAGGTCCGCCAAATCCCCACACTCCCCACACAAACAGGAAAGTATTGTTGGAGAGAACTCTTGGGTCGACATTCATGACAGTATCGTATGTTGATACCATGATGACGTCGGAATGATCTCCAATCGGTGATTGATAACTCGTCAGACATTCGATTGCGGTTAGTCGCCTTGAAAATACACTTGCCGCCGCCTTCTCTTGAACCTGGTGAATCCATGTGGCATTCTTAATCCCGGATTGTATCTGCCAACTATTGACGCCCCAAGACGCCCCAAGTGTTGTATTGACTATTTCCCCGGGTGACAACTGCAGTGCACCCTTGACTTCCATGCTCAGGCGTCTAGTTACAGTGGCTGTTGTAGAATTGACATCGATATTGCCGCCGGAAAGGAAGGCAGGTGTGACCACAAATAATGTAGAACTGTTTAACGGAAGTGTGGATAGAATTGCGGAGTTATACCTGCGCCGATAAGTTTGGCTCCCCAAGAAGGGTGCCCCAAGTTTTGCTTACAGAAAATGTAACGGCGTAGAGAAAACAACGAGAGTCCACCATAGAAGCCGCCGACATTTGGCAATATGCTTGAGGTTTCGAAGACTTGGTACCCCAATATCCAACCAGTTCTGAGTTTGATGAGCGGCATCAACTTCTGCACGACTTGGTGCTGCGAGGAGCTGCATGCTGAAGTTCGATGCGTTCAGGAGCAGAGTAGACAGGATGTTGATCAAAACGTGAAGACCGGAGCTAATTTTGGCTGAGATTCGGCAGTCCCCATGAAATATTTGGGAGTTTCCAGAATTTACATTCATCAAGATGGTTC
Organism: Hyaloscypha bicolor E; assembly: GCF_002865645.1. NCBI lineage: Eukaryota > Fungi > Ascomycota > Leotiomycetes > Helotiales > Hyaloscyphaceae > Hyaloscypha > Hyaloscypha bicolor. The sequence goes on along the minus strand of NW_020194551.1, from coordinate 288,394 downwards.
CAGCGATATTCAGAATGAGTACCAAACTGCTAACGATGCATGCCTGAAGCAGTAGGACATTGAGTTTTGCGTGCCAAACACCAAATGTCCGAGAAAGTGGATGCTCTGGGTCAGCTTTTGGGATGAATGGAGAAAGGAGCTCCCGGGATGCGAAAATACCCAGCCCACCAATCGGTGTAATGCTGTCACTGCCGCTTCTGGATTCAGCAATTTGAGGAGCTGGAATCAATGCCCCTCTCGCCTTTCGCGTTAGTGGGTCAATCTCAATAAGTTCCATGTTGATTTTTCAACACAATCAAGAAAATCTCGAGAAGAATTATCTTGATTTCTAGACGAAGCAGGTGCCATCATCTATAAGATTACGGTGAGGCGAGGCTATGATTTATTCTAGTCTGCAGACGTTGAGGCTGTGCTGTAACAGAGCAACTGTAACACAACGTCAATGACAACAAAAATATAGCGAATAGGCTCTTACGTAAAACTACAACACAGCCTCAATGACAGCATAATATAACCAATAGACTCTTACGTGAATTAGAGGCGGAAGGGATGGGACAGAGCAATCCCCGTAGGAACCGTGGTATCGAAAGCCAACCTTCCGAACCTAATCGCAGTAGTCTGTCGATCAAGGCTTAAAATAGTAATTTTTGCGAGCCTTCACCTGGCAAAACAAAACATGATTCCCTCGGGCCTCTGTTTGCTAGCGAAGTTCCTGGGTAAGTTCCATTTATGAGTCAGTGGGAGGACATTTGAACAGCTTCTGCACCAATTCCAAAGATTTCCCGAGAAGCACTTTAATTCGAGTTAGCAGTATAAATGGTATTGTCAAGCAGTACCAGAGACGGCTTGAGATTAAAATTACTGTTGTTGTCGGTGAGCACAGACTGCTGGCTCAGCAGATATTGCGGCTGTGCCAAGGTTGATAGCGTGGAGCAGCGAATCTTGAAGGCGTCCAGCTCAGCGAATAGGGTAGTGAGGCTCCGGTGAGTCTTTTCAGGGTAGTTAGCACACAGAGCGCTCAGCTCGGCGCATACAAGAGCAAGAACCTGCCAACGAAACGTCTCCAGACAGTCAGATTGACAGTCAGACTGTCCCCAATAAAGATCGATAAGGTCGATTCTCTGCTCTAATGGCACGTCGTCGTCGTCGTTGTTGTTTCCAGACAAATTTGGTCATATCGCAAGTAGTCAAAAAAAATTAAAAAAATAAGGTCTTATAGGCATATAGCAATGCTTATTTCTTAACCACTTGCAAAACGGGAAAATATAAAGCAACTCCTCTCCGGGTATTTAATTAGGGGTATCGATTTGGGGTGTCAATTAGGGGTGTCGATTAGTAATATTATTTGGGGGTGTCGTCAATTAGGGGTATTGACCTTAAGAGAGCCTGATAATTTAGCGATTAAGTACCTCATGCGCAATAATTGCCTCGGCTCTCCATGCTTCAAAACTAGAGCTCTTATATACAAACTTCCTGATACTTAATACGAAATCTGATTTGAGAGGAAGGCTTAAGTATATATAAGTAATGAATTAGGCATTATTAAAATTCCAAAATTTATTAATATTCCTACTCGATACTTGGGGGGTGGGGGAAACGCCAAGCGCTAAGCCAAAAAAAAACCCCCCCCCCCCGATTCTGCCATCGCCCCCCCCAAACGGCCCCCGGGGGGGGGGGGGGGGTCGTTTTAGTTTTCCCCACCTTTCCTGGAGTATTAAGTTCTGGCTTAAGTAATGTCCAAGTGGAAATTTAATCCCAGAGTGTCTTGACTCTTGACTATCTTTCCCACTTAGCCCAAGTGGGCTCGGATACTTGACTACGGCGCTGCGTTGCCGGTCCCGGAATGAAAGGTGTTAGTGAAGTCCCAGATCCATCTTTAAACTTTCGAGATTATAAATTTATAATGTTCAGCCTTCGCTGGACTACTAAAAATGAAATTTAAGTATCGTCTCAACTAAAAAAAACACAAGATGGAGACTGTAGCCAGAAGGAATACCAAGAGATCTTAGCTCGGCGGCTGGGGCCTATTAAAGACTGCCCGTACGCTTGTCGGCAACGGTTCTTCACCACGTAAACTGACTACAGGGTTGCCATTTCCAGCAGACGATGTCAATTGTAGCTCCATGATTGCCGGGGAAGGTTGCACAACCCCCAGCTGCCCATCGGTATCCTGGGACGCTTCCCTGGACTGGCTGTTTACGCCTAAAGAATGTCATTAGCTTACACCCGGAATATACTAAAATGCCATGATAATTATTTGAAGGTAAACTGACCTGACCAGATTTCCATCAACGGTAGAACAGGGAGTACAATTATTATCATTGCAAGTAGTTGTCCGAATCCCCATTGGTTTTCCTCTTGAGGGTTTGCCACAGATTCATGGCTTCACCAAGGATCAAGGATCAGGAACGCTAGACCAAAACACCAGGATACTACTTGAACGCCGGTAACTGTTTTCGGAAGGGGGAAGAAGGTAACTTTCCAGAAGATTTTCAATCCATCGAAAAGCTTTTCAACAAGGTTGTGCAGCCTTCCTTGCTTCCAGATTTGATCAACAACCCAGAGGCAACACATCCTCGAACCTCTGAAAACGTGACCAGGAAGGACCCATAGCCAGAACCGGTAGAACTTATACCAGAAAGGGGCAACAAAGAACCCTGTGGTTGAATACCCCCATGCAAGCAGAAATGACTGGACTATGCCAGCGAAGGTGAGAGCAGTGTGCTGAATTGGGAACCCATATTCGCTGAAAAGTGTACTGACGTCGGAATTTGAAAAGGCACAATGCGCGGGGCACGCTCCTGCCCCGCCTTTTGGCTCATATTGTGGTGACCATGTAATGGTAAAGGCCAGCATGGTGACCACGCAGATCATCAAGAAAAGCCGTATATGCAATACTCTTCTTCGCGTATCCTGTATCCAGTGGACTCTGAGCACTACCATAGACAGAAGATGGGTGATTGTTGAGAACCACGCTATGTCAGATACGACGTTGAGATGGTAGTTGGAAATCTTGCATTGCCGGATGGAGGTCGTGACTAGGATAGCAATGCTTGTTGCAAACTGTTGATCGCTGAGACTTAGTATGAGCTGGTCAAGGATGTTGATCCATTTCTGTTTCCGAGTTTTAGCTTGCGAGTTGTCAGGCGTTGAGACTGGGGAATGAAGTTGGGCATTTCGAACGCTCCTTGAGATGAGAATATCCAAGGTCTTGTGTGCACTTAGATTCGGTGGTGGGTACAAATCCTTCTCGTAAGATTTAGGTCTCAAGTTGTGCACAGTGACAGACGCTACAAGAGTTATCGCTGAAGTCAGAATAAAGGATAGGATGACCTGAAGAGATTTTAGCTATTCGATCCTGATTTTAGGAAAGAATGAGATTTCGTTTGCGAGGAGAAATCGTACCCCTATTCCACCGATGTCAGGGTCTGGCTGCGCAGGTGGACAATTATCTGGCCAACCAGTACAATTTCTGGGATCACATCCCATAGCGAGAGGTTTGGAATCCTGCCGTTCTCAAGAGAAGGTATTGATTTGTTTGATCAGACTTTTTGATATTTCGAAAAGCAAAGGGGGTCGCTTGAAATAAGTGGGGATGAGGCTGTTGCATGTGGGCTGCTGCTCTACCTAGGTTTCGCTTCTGTGTAACAGTGTTCGTCATCCACCAGACTATGGTGGGGTTACACGGAAAGCCACACTGCAAGTAAGAGTAGGTGAGAAGGAAAAAGAAAGGAGGGGCTGTGGATGGGTTCCCTTTTCCGTGACGTCCATTCACGAAGCCGTGAAATGAACCATGTTGCCAGAAGGATCTAAAGAGTAAGCCCACAATATCTACATCTATTTGGCAAATTGAGGCATTCTCCCAACAAGTTTTTGGACTTTGGTGTATGATTACGAGATCTGGGCCGCTTCGCTAAAATTAAAGCCTGGCGGCCCTATGCAAGCTTCGGGGCCAGTCTTTAATTTTGCCCTGATCTCGATTCGAGATTAATTAGATGCCTCAGGTACTTATTTAAGGGATATTAGCTTTACTGACTTTAAATTCACTTTGAAAATTCACCTTTTAAAGGCTAAAAATTTTCCAGGTAAGCTAAATAAGGTAGGTTTTAATTTCGAATTCCAAAGCTTCTTTCCTTTAATAAATACACATATACATACGTAAGTCAATCCTATACCCGCTACGGGCCTGCCCCTGGCCTATAACGCTCCTTACGGTCCGTAGAATGTCTTCTCTCCCATCTGCTCCCGCTACTTCAGCAGCACCAGCACCAGCCCCAGCTGCAGCTCCAGCTTTAGCACCACCACCACCACCACCACCACCACCAGTACCAGCAGCAGCAACAGCAGCAGTACTAGCAGCAGTAGCACCAGCACCAGCAGCAGCAGCAGCACCAGCACCAGCACCTGCCCTGCCTGCCCTGCCTTGCCTGCCCGCCCGCCCAACCCACACCATAACGGCACTCTCTTTACTGGCTCCGCTACGGGTACCTGTTTTGCGGCTCGGCCGTACTACTAATCCCGCCCGGCCTACTAACCTGGAGGCTGAGCTTGGCTAATTCATTAGTTAAGTTTATACCGCCAGATATATATATTATATTAGCGGGTCGGATATATAAATAGTATATATAATTATGGCTAGTTAGTTTAGAGAAAGCTATACTAATTACTATTATAGTAGTAAGAATACCTATTATTCTTTCTATAAGTGCTTTTTATATCTGTTTATTAATCTTTTATAGACCGTAACTAACCTAATAGGTACTTATAGGTACTACTACTATTCTCTCTCTCTCTCTAGCTCTAGCTCTAGCTCTAGCTCCTGTCTCTATTATTACTAACCCATATCCGCTTTACTAGGTCGCTCCCGGTAATTATATAGGTAATTAGATTACTTCTAGTAGATTATCTTTATATATATATATTTGCTATAGATTATTACGGATTATAACTAATATATAAATAGTCCGCTATCCCGCTACTTCTTATTACTACTACTTACTTACTTCTTCTTAGAGAATATGCTATTTTACTAAGTTCTATAGGGAGCTAGTAGCTTTTTATAAAGAGGAGGCAGAGGTATTAGAAAAGGAGGAGAAAATAAATTACTTAGTACTAGAGATAGAGGAGAAAGAAAGAAAAAAGGAGGAAGAGGAAAGAGAAGAGAAAAGGGAGAAAAAAAGGAAAAAAGAAAAGAAAGAAAATAAATAAAATAAGAAGTTATAAATCCTATAAAGAATTATTTAAGAAAGATATATACTTTTAATATCTAATAATATAGTATTCTCGGTTTATTTAAGCCCTAAAATATTTAAAGTAATAATTATAAATTACTTATAAATAGATATAGATACTTATAAGTAGTTATAAATAGTTATAGACCTCTAAATCCCTTAACCTAATTTATAAGGCTATCTAGTATCTATAAGATACCTGTAAGAAATAAAGTACTAAAATAAATTAGCTAAGATTTTAGAATAAATTATATTAAGTATTCTAGATAGGTTCTTATATAATAGAAAAATACTTAAGCCTTTTATAAATAATATATAGGAAATCCCTATATAAAACTACTTATAAGTAAATATAAATATTTATAGATCTAAACTAATAATATAAAAGAACTAATCTTATAATTTATTAATAATTATTATAAAATATAAATAGATTAGAAACTATTTCCAGAAAAGAATAATTCTCAGGCTAGTATTTATAATAAATAGCTTAATTTATAAAATTACCTATAACTAGCTATTAAAATTCCCTCTAAGTAAATAGGCTTTAATATAATATACCTATAAGCTTATAACTATTATCCGGGTTCTATTATATAAATCCTCTTATAAATATAGGTTTTATAAAAGTAATACCAGAGCTCTAATCTTAAGAATAAGCTAAGATAATAATAAGAAAAAGAAATTAATACTTTATAATTACTTTATAAATAGTTTATATAAGTTATTACCCGAAAACTTATTTGTATTTAGGGAATTTACTAATTAGTATATCTGTAATTAGCCTAGTAAATATCTAAGAATATAGGTATTAAGCTCCGAAACTATAATATTTAATATAATTAAGAAATATTACTTATAGAAAATTAATAAATCTATAGTAGCCCAAGAGAAAAGATCTAAGAAATAAATATAGCTAATTAGATTTATAATTAATACTAGCTAGTTTATATAGTCCGAAATTATTATTATTTTATTAGAATCTGGGTTATTAGGTAATTTACTAATCTAGTAAATAAATTTCTAGCTATTCTCGTTTTTATAAACTTATATATTAATTTATAAATAGAGCTACTTGAGCTATAGCTAAATAAATAATTATTAAAGATATATAATAATAATATCTGCTTATAAATTATATAATATAACTAAAAGAATCTAGATAAAGTCTTTATTAAGAATTATAGATACTTTTCTAAAAAGAATATTATTTATTATAAACTATAAATTTACTAAAAGCTAGTAAATAATCTTAAAGTAGTATTTATATTATATTAGTATTTTATTTCAGATAATAAGATCTATAAACTAGAAGATCTATTTAAGAATATTTTATTTTATAATAGAACTTATAAATAATTTATAAAGCTTAATTAGAATCTTAAACTAGAAATAAGACATATATTTACTTAGTAATAAGAAAGCTATAATATCTATAAATACTATATAAAGAACTATTTATTCTTATTTATAAAAGTAATAATAAAATACCTTATATAAAAATATCTTATTTATATTACCTGGCCCTTATAAATAGAAATAGGCTATTTATAAATCTAATTTAATAGCTATTATAATCTCTATAAAATATAATTACTAATTAGAATTAAGCTAGGCTTATATTATAATTATAAATAATATCTAGTTCTTAAAAATATATAATATAAATAAGAAATAGTATTTACTAGTCTAATTTCAGACAAAAAACAAGAGCCTATAATCTATAAATAATTACTACTAGTTCGTAAGCCTATATATAAATAAGAAGAGGCTATAATTATAATATAAATTAAAAAGCAAAAATAGGAAATTATTATTATAAGTAAACTAGTACTAGAAATTATTATAGAAATAGTACTTATACCGGTTCCAGATTATTAATAGGTTTATAATTAGCTATTAATAGAAGCTAGTTAAGAATAATATTTGTAAATTACCTATAGATATAAATAGAATAGCCTTATTAAAATACTAGTATTATTTCTAGTTATTTTTTACTAAACTATAAGTAATATAAGTAATCTAATATATTAGATAATAAATACCCTTAACTAAATATAGATCTATAAAGAACTATAGGCTATAAATAACTATAAATAAGAGCTATAAATAGTACTACTTACCTAAAACAGGACTATAGTAATATATATAGCTAATTCGGTTATTATTACTTTACTAGTAGTATTTTTATATATAAGTTTTTAAAATCTATATAAAATAGGCCAGAAACTTTAAATATAAGTACTATTAGCTATTTTTATATATAGTATTATATTTAAAGAAAGCTATTAAGGTTAAACGAGTATTTATAATCTTTATAGCTAGAGCTATAAGAGAAATATTATTCGGAAAATAGATTATTTACTTTCTTTTAAAATAAACTATAAAATACTAAATAAGAAAGAATTCCTAATATATAGGAAATTCGAATAGCTACTAAATAGCTTTATATAAACTTATATAATAGATATATATATATTAGGTAATCTCGTTATCTATAGCTATAATTATAACTATTATATAATTTACTTCTTTATATATATATTTATAAATATACTTAATTATTTAAATTAAGATATATATTTTTATATTAATATATAAATAGAATTTCTAAAAAAAATACGAGTTATATAAAATAATCTAGTAATTATTATAAATAACTTACTAATCTCAAGTACCGGATTTATAGATTATAAATATCTATTTATTATTCTAGTAATAGTATTTAGGATAGCTATTTTTATAGATTATAATATAATCTATAAAAGCTTTTAGGAATTTCTTAGAATATACTAATAGGCTATAAACTTTTTTATAAACTATATATAGGGCCTATATATAATTCTCTTTATATGAACTATAAGATATATTATTTATAACTAAGGCCAGAAGCTTATTTATAGGATCCTATAACGGATCTAATAGCTTAGTATATATAACCTTATTTATATACTTAGGTATATTAAACTTTATAAATACTTATAAGAATAAAAGTAAGTATAAATATAGAAGCCCTTACTTCTAGTATTTAATTATATAAATATAGCCTATATATAGTCTAAAAAGGCTATTTTTAAAATCTATAAAAAGCTCTTAAATCTTAAGTTAAAATATATAAGTAATTAGATCTGGCTAGTCTATAGGTTATAAGCTATATAGCTTCTAGATAATTTCTGGCTATTACGAATTAGTTATAAAGGTAATAAAAAAATAGGCTTTCTAAAATAATAAATAATAGCTATTAAATCTTGAAAAAACTATTATATAAATTAATTTTTATTTATAAAAAAAAATAGAAAAATAAACTACTAATCTAGATTAGTTACTAAAATATTCTTATAAATAAAAGTATTTATTAAACTATTATATATATTTATACGAATCTTATCTTAATATAAATAGAGCTAATTAAGAGATATAGTCTTATAAATAATAAAAGTATCTATAATATATTACTAAAAGAGCTAGTAAATATAAAAGAAAAATAATATCTTATAATTATAAATATATAAATAAAACTAGTAAAAGGGCTATTATTCTAAATAGATTTATTAATAAATATAATAAGTATTTTATAAGGTTATTCTATAATACTATTTATATTTACTATATAAAAAGAGAAATATATAATAAAGTAATATATATACTATATAAATAATAGCTATCTAGTAAAGTTATAGACCTTAATAGCTAGACTTATAGACTATAAAAAGAATATTATATTAATTCTTATCTATAAACTTGTCTGAGAGAATTCCTGCTAGTTCCGTAATTATAAAAAGGTTCTTATAGTAATAATCTGCCTTAGACTAGAAAATTAGGTATATTTATAAGCTAAAAAAAATCTGAAAGTAACCCATTTAGCTAGCTAATTACTTCCGGACTATTTTATAGATTTATATAAAAAGATTACTATAATTTATAAGTATCTTATAAAGGCTATAGAAAATAGCTTAATTAAGTTATAAGTAATACCGTAATTAGAGATTAGTTATATAGTCTAGATTATAAAAAAATAACTAGATAAAGGCCAGAACTTATTATAAGCCTGGCTTTAAAGGTCTCTAGTAATAAAATAGTTTTCTATAAATCTAAAAGTAGTAAAAACTATAAAAAAGGTTAGTATATATATCTTTAGTATAGCTTATAAATATAAAAGCAAATATAGAATTATATACTCTTATATTTTAATAAAAGCTATAGGCTTATAAATTATTTCCTTTAAAAAGCGCCTATAAAAAGAATAGAGGTACTTATAACTTATTTACTACTATATTTCCTTTCTTATAATAGAGCTCAAATTTCTGATTTATACCTATAATTGCCTCTAATATCTAGTATTTTATACTATAATTCTTATACTTAATATTTATTAGACCAAGATTATAAGTAGGCTAATCCCGGAATTATAAATAAAAGCTAATAAATAAAACAAGAGGAAAAGAAAGAAAAGAAAAAAGTAATAGTAATAGTAATAATAAAGTAGCCTCTACTAGCTAGCTATAGGCCATATCTAGCTTATTATAGGTTTAATAAATCCGTTTTTGAGGCCGAGAATTATCCTTATTTATAAGAGGCTATATAGGTCTAATATATATTTATTAAAAAATATTCGGATTAATATCTATAAAAGGAAGGCGCCTTATAGCCCGTTTGGCCTAAAAAAGGTTAATAACCAAGTATATAAGTCCGGATATACGAGAATAAAGAGACCTTATATTATAAATATATCTTATATGAATTTCTCTTAAGATTTAGGAGAAATCTATTATATGGAAAGTATTATCTATAACTGGTATAAAAGTATAATAGGGAAAAATTCATATTTATATAATTATAGGCTAAATAAAAGGCCGAGGGATATATAGGGAGTAGTAGAAAGCTCTAGTATTCCTGGAGCGAGTAATATATAGGGGGCTTGGGCTCAAGTTTTGGTGTTCCTCACGTGACCAGTTTTTTTAACTGGGTGGTCCGACCATATAATAGTATTATATAAACGAGTTTAGGGCCGCTCTACTAAAATTATTACTGGCGGCCCTATATAAGCTCCAGAGCCAGTAATAATTTTGCCCTAAACTTGTTCCGAGTAGCTTTAAATAATACTTTCTTAGTTATAAACTTTTTATAAACTTTTAATAAATTATATAAGAAAGAAAATAGGTTATAAATATATAAAATTATTTAAAAATAAGCTAAAACTATTCTCCTAATTTATATTTTAATAACTAAGATTTAAAATTAATATATATATAATTATTATTAAATTTTAATAATATAAGTATTTTAAATAAGTTTTAAAAAATTAAAGAATATTAATTTAAAATATATAAATTATTTATAAAAAAAGTAAAAGTTTATTAAGCTTTATATAATATTTTTATTTTTTATTTCTTTTTAAAAGTAATTTATTAATATTAAATATAAATAATATATTTTAATAAATCTTTTAATATTTATATAAGTTTATTTTAAAAAAAAGTCTTTAAATATAAAATAAAAATTCTATATATATAAAAGACTTTATATTATTAAAAATATTAAAAATATAAATTACTTTTAAAATATTTTTTAAATAAAAATATTTAAAGATATATTATTTATTTTAAGAATTATTTTAATAAGGATTTTAATAAGGATTTCAATATTTATTATATAATTAAATAATATTTTTATAAATTAATAAAATTTAACTTAATATAATTTACTTTTAATAAAAGAATTTAATTTCTTATATTACTTTATTAAGTTATAATAAACTTTCTTTTATTAATTTAATTTATAAAACTCTTTTTATATTATATTATATTTTTAAATAAATAATTTTATAAATTCTTAAACTTTAAATTTAATATAAATTCTTAAACTTTAAATTTAATATAAGTTCTTTAAATTATTAAAATTATTAATTATATATTTTAGTTATTTATATATATAAAAACTTATATTTATAAACTTATATATTTATTTTATTTTATTTTTTATTTTTTATTTCTAATATTAACTATATAAAAAACTTAATTAAAATTTATAAAAAGCCTTTTTATTATAATAAGAAATAATAATATTTTTTTCTTTTCTCTTATATTTTTTTAATTTATATTTTAATTAAATATATAATATTAATATAATTTTTTTAAATATTAAATTTAATAGAATAAAGATTATAATAAATCTAAATTTAAAATATTATATAATATATAAGCTTATTTTATATTATTATAAAATATATAAAAAATATCTTATATATTAAAATTTATAATTATTAAATCTTAATAATATAAATATTTTAAATAAAAATAAAAATTAATTTAAATATATATAAATTATAAAATAATAAAAGTTTATTAAGCTTTATATAATATTTTTACTTATTTTAATAAATTCTTATTTTTAATTCTAAATTCTTTTATTAATAAGTATTATATAAAGAAACTTTCTAATAAAAGTAATTTATTAATATTAAATAATATTTTTCTTTACTTTTCTTTAAATATAAAAGTATATTTTAATAAATCTTTTAATATTTTTTAAAAATAAAAGCTATTATATTATATAATAAAATTATTTATAAGTTTTTAAAATAAATTATTATTAAAAGTTAATAATATTTTCTTAATATAAGTTTCTTTAATATAAGTTTTCTTTAATATAAGTTTTCTTTAATATAAATTTATTTTAAAAAAAGTCTTTAAATATTAAATATAATTTTTATATAATAGTTTTAAAAGACTTTAATTAAAAGAGCTTTTTTTAATAAAAAAATATTATTAAATATATTAAAAATATAAACTATTTTTAAAATTCTTTTTAAATTAAAATATTAAAAATATATTTCTTAATTTAATAAATAATTTAAATTATATATTTCTTATATTATATATTATTTATTTAATTTATAATAAACTTTTTTTTATTAATTTAATTTATAAAACTCTTTTTTATATTATATTATATTTTTAAATAATTAATTTTATAAATTCTTTAACTTTAAACTTAAAATAATTTCTTTAATTTATTTAAATTATTAATTATATATAAGAACTTATATTTATAAACTCATATTTAATATATTAAATTAAATTAAATTAAATTATTTATATCTAATATAAATTATATAAAAACTCTTTTTAATTATAAAAGAAATAATATTATACTTATAAAACTTTTTTAATTCTTTCTTTTCTTTTATATTTATAAAGCTTTTTATTTTTCTTTATAAATTATTATAGCTTTTTTTTATTTATATATAAAATTCTCTTTTTTTTAAATAAATTCTTATAGCTTTATTTATATATATAAAGCTCTTTTCTTTTCTTATAGGCTTTTTTAAGCCTTATTTATTATAGCTCTTACTTTTACTTATAAAGCTTTTTCTTTTTATATATTATTTTAAGTCTTACTTATCTCTATAAGTAACTTATTACTTATATTCTTATTTATAGCTTTTTTTAGCCTTTACTTATATTTATAAAGCTTTTTCTTTTTCTTTATAATTTATTATAGCTTTTTCTTTTATTTATTATTTTTTCTAAGCTATTTTATAAGCTTATAAAGCTTCCCCTTTCCTTATATAAACCCTTATAGCCTTACCCTTACTTATAAAGCTCTCTCTTATATCCGTAAAACTCCCCTTAAGCTTTGCTAGGTATTAGGATTACGGCATGTAATATACGGAAGTTCTGGTATTCCTCACGTGACCCGTTTTTTTTACGGAGCCCCGTGAGCCAACCGCTTAGGGTGGCCTGAATATAGGACAATATAGAGAAGACAAGTTTAGGGCCGCTTTACTAAAATTATTGCTAGCGGCCCTTTGCAAGCTCCGGGGCTAGTAATAATTTTGCCCTAAACTCATCCCGAGTAGTTCTAAATAATACTTTCTTAGTAATAAACTTTTTATAAACTTTTAATAAATTATATAAGAAAGAAAATAGGTTATAAATATATAAAATTACTTATAAATAAGCTAAGAATATTATTTTAATTTTAATTCTTTTAAATGTTAAGTTTAATAAATTTAAATTTAAAATATTATTATAAAATTAGGTCTTTTTTATAATTTATTAAAAGAATTTAAGTTTTAATAATATAAGTCTAATAAAATTAATTATATAAGTATTTTAAATAAAAATAAAACTAAATAAGTTTAAAAAACTAAAGAAAATTAATTTAAATATATAAATTATAAACTAATAAAAGTTTATTAAATTTTATATAATATTTTTATTTATTTTTAATAAATTCTTACTTATAATTCTAATTTCTTTTTAAAAAAAATTATTAATAAATATTATATAAAGAAAGATTTTAATAAAAGTTATTTATTAATATTAAATAATATATTTCTTTAATTTTATTTAAATATAAAAGTATATTTTAATAAATCTTTTAATATTTTTTTAATATAAGTAATCTAATTTTTATATTTCTTATATTTCTTATATAATATATTATTTAATTAATTTAATAGAATAAATTCTTAAATATTAAACTTAATATAATTATATAAATATTAATTATATAAATATTAATTATATAAATATTAATTATATAAATATTAATTATATAAATATTAAATATTAATTATATAAATATTAATTATATAAATATTAATTATATAAATATTAATTATATAAATATTAATTATATAAATATTAATTATATATTTTAATTATTTATATTTATATATAAGAATATATATTTATAAATTTTTATTTAATATATTAAACTTAATTTATTTTATAAAGCTTTATTAGTTCTTTTTTTTCTCTTATATTCTTTTAATTTATATTTTAATTAAATATATATATTAATATAATTCTTTTAAATTTTAAGTTTAATTAAATTTATATATTATTAAAATATTTAATATAATAAAAATTATAATAAATCTAAATCTAAAATATTATTTTATATTATTATTAGTTTACTAGAAATATATAATACTATTATATTAGTATAGAAGTATTATTTGTATAAGGTTAGTAAAGTTATTATTTAGAAGTAAGAATTATAGTATTATAGTATTAATATATGATTCCTAAATTTGCTAAGCCTAAAAGGGTCTAGTTTACTAGTTAAGTTACTAATAAGACACGAGGTCATATAACTATATCTCGTATCTCATATCCTATTACTTATATCCCGTATCTCATATCTCGTAATTATATATATAACTCCCAAAGAAATAGCTATACTAATAATTATTATTTTATATTAAAAAAATACTCATATATTAAAAACTCTTATAAAATTAAATATTTTTTATAATTATAATTATATATAATATTAAATTATATAAAAGAATATTAAAACTCTTAATAATAATATAAGTTTAATAAAATTAATTTTTATAATATAAGTACTTTAAATAAAAACTAAAGAATATTAATTTAAAATTTTAATCTAAATATATATAAATTATTTAAAAAAATAAAATAAATATTTATTAAGCTTTATATAAGATTTAAATTATATTTATATAATATTTTTCTTTAATTTCTTTTAAATATAAAAATATTTTTTTATAAAAAAATAAAAGCTATTATATTATATAATAAGATTATTTAATATTTTAAGTTATTTATAAGTTTTAAAATTAAATTATTATTAAAAGTTAATATAAGTTTTCTCTAATATAAGATATTTATATAAGTTTATTTAAAAGAATTTAATTAAAAGAATTCTTTAAAAACTTTATATTATTAGATATATTTAAAATATAAACTATTTTTAAAATCTTTTCTAAATTAAATTACTTAAAAATATATCTTTTAATTTAAAAGTTATTTTAATATTTATTATATAATTAATAATATTTTTATAAATTAATAAAATAATTTTAATTTATAAAATTCTTTTTTATATTATATTTTATAAATTTTTAAAATTATTAATTATATATTTTAATTATTTAATATATTAAAATTAGTTTATTTTTGTTTTTTGTTTTCTATTTCTAATATAAATTATATATAAAAATTCTTTTTTAAGCCTTATTTATATTTATAAAGCTTTTTATTTTTTTAATAAATTATTATAGCTTTTATTTATATATATAAAATACTTTTTTTCTTTTTATAAATTCTTATAGTTTTATTTATATATATAAAGTTTTTTTAAATTTTTTATAAGCTTTTTAAGTCTTACTTATATTTATAAAATTATTTTATAAATTATTATAGCCTTTATTTTTATTTATAAAGTCTTTTTTATAGGCTCTTTTAAGCCTTATTTATTTTTATAAGTTTCTTATTAATTATACTTTTATTTATAATTTCTTTATAACTTTTACTTATATTTATAAAGCTTTTTCTTTTTCTTACTTATAATTTCCTTTAAATTATTTTATAAGCTTATAAAGCTCTCTCTTTTCTTATATAAACCCTTATAGCCTTATTCTTATTTATAAAGCTCTCTTTTATACCCGTAGAACTTCCCTTAAGCTTACTAGATATTAGAATAGTAATATATAATATACGAGAGTTTTAGTATTCCTCACGTGACTTGGATTTTAGGGAGTCCCGAGAGCTAGCTAGAGCCCTGAGAATTTCCTTTATCTTACCTTTCCCGAGCTTTAAAAAATCGTAATAAAAGCCTTTTATATTTTAGAATTACTTAAATATAGAAAAAGATACTTGAGCTTCTTTTTTCTAATTTCTAGCTAAGTACTAAGGATTTGGATATAATTATATTCTAATATGCGATTTTCTAGAAGAGAAAGATTTTGGTATTTATTATATAAAAGTTTTTTTTATAGAGCCCCGAGAGCTAATTACTTAGGGTGGTCCGAATATAGAATAATATAAAAAAGAACGAGTTTAGGGCTATTTTACTAAAATTATTACTAGCGGCCCTATATAAGCTCCGGGGCTAGTAATAATTTTGCCCTAAACTTGTCCCAAATAGGATTAAAATATAATAAAGGCTAGTATGGACTCTTTATGGATTCTTTACGAATAGTATAAGAAAAAAAATAGCCTATAAGTAAGTTAAAAGCTAAGTAAGACCTTATAATATTTCTGGATATACTATATTACTTATATGGTTTATATTAGGGAGTAAAAGAATATAAAGCCCTACCTATAAGGTTACTTATAAGGCCGCTATATAGAACTAGCCGTAAGAAAAGACTAGTAATTATAAATCTACTCCTATTACCTCAAATAACTGGCCTTATAACTTATTAATAATTATTATAAAAAATAAAATAAGTAGAAACTACTTATGAGAAAGTATAAAAGATAATTACTAATTTATAAACTAAAGCTTAATCCGTGAAATTATCCGTAACTAGCTATTAAAATTATTATCTAATAGCTATACCCGAATCGAGAATCTCCTAAAGCTATATATTAATATTTATAACCCGTTATAAAGCCTTTCTTATAGATAGAGATTTTATAAGAGTATTATAGGTATATTAATCTTAAGTTATAGCTTGGAAAGAAGTAAATCCGGTAAATAAATACTTTATAAGATTTCTAGAAATAATTTTGCGATTTTAGGATCTGCCTTATTTATATTAGCTAAATCTACTATAAAATATATCTGTTTCTGGCCAGGAAATATATCTAGAATTATTTAGTTAAGCTTATAGACTATATTATTTAGGATTAATAGGATTATCTATTTACTAAAGGCCTGGTAATTATATAGGGCCTATAAGAATTACTCTTGGGAATAAATATAATTAATTAGGTTTATAACTAACTAGATATATAAAATAAAAGGCGGGAATATAATCTACTTATTTAAGAACAGGTTATATAGTAGATTACTAATCTAGTTTATAAAATCCTATTTAGACAAATTATTATAGATTCATATATTAATCTATAATAATAACTAATAAAGCTATAGCCAGATCTATATTTGCTATAAGTAGGCCCGTATTATATTAGCCTATAAATTATATAGAATTACTAGTAAGATCTAGGTAAAGTTTTTTCCGAGAATTATAGGTATTTCTCTAAAGAGAATATTATCTATAATTAACTATAAATTAATTATTAGCTAGTATATTACCTTAAAATAGTACTTATATTATATGGGTATCTCGTCCTAAATAATTAGATTTATAGATTATAAGAGTGCCCCGAGCCGGCTTATTTTAGTAATTATACTTATAAATAATTTATTAAGCTTAAGCAGGATCCGGAACTAGAAATAAGATATATATTTATTCGAGAGAAAAAGAGCTATAATACTCGTTAATATTATATATAGGATAACCTTACCTTAATTATAGTAATAGTAATAGAGAGTCTTATAAAAGAATATCTTACTAGTTTTGCCCGGGCCCTATAAGTAGAAGTAAGCCATTTATAAATTATTTATAATTACTACTAGAATTATCTAGAAGCAAGAATACTAGTTTATATTTAGCTAGGCTTATATTATAGTTACTAGTAATATCTTATAAATATAATTAACTTATAGATTAGTTATATAATAGCTTATAGTCTAGTTAAAGGTATTCTCAGGTAAGGTAATATCTATTAGTATTTACTAGAGATTTATAAGGCTAAGGCCAAATAAGAAGAGGCTATAATTATAATAAGAATTAACTAAGAATAGCAGGAAGTTAATTAATGGGTTACGGGCGAGCTTACGGGCCAAGTTATTATAGAAATACTTCTTATACTAGTTCCAAATTACTTATATATTTGTAATTAGCTACTAGTAGATACTTATAAGAAAGAATATTTATAAATTATAGCTAGTTATTAACCGGATAGCCTTATTAAAGTACTAGAACTATTTCTAATTATTTTTTACTAAGCTATAAGTAATATAGGTAATATAGTATATAGGATAACGGACGCCCTTAACTAAGTAGAGCTTATTAAAGAACTATAGATTATATATAATTATTAATAAGAGCTATAAGTAGAACTACTTATCCGAAACCGGGCTATAATAATAAATATAACTAATATTATATTCTCGCTTATAGTATTTCTATATCTGGATCTTAGTAACCTATATAAAGTATTATAGGAACTTATAGTAAAGATACTAGTAGCTATTCTTATATATTATATTATACTTAAAGAAGGCTATTAAGGTTAAACGAATATTTGCGGCCCGGTCTATAACTTATTTAGGTAAGAAATTAGCTATAAAGTAGACTATATATTACCTAAAGAAATAAATTATGAGATATTAAACTAGAGAGAATTCCTGGTATATTAGGTACTTAAATAGGTACTAGAAAGCCTTTATAAGGCCTATATACTAAGCCTAGAAATACTAGGTAATCTTATTATTTATTCCCGAAATAGTTATAATTATATAATTTATTTCTTTATAAATATATTTATAAATATACTTAATTATTTATATAAATATATAAATCTTAATATTAATATATAAGTAAAATTTCTAGAAAAGATATAGGTTATATAAAATAATTTAGTAGTTATTATAGATAACTTCCTAGTCTAGAAAGCCTAGTTTATAGACTATAAATATATGGCTATTATTTTAGTACTAGTATTTAGGATACCTATTTTTATAGATAATTATTATAGCCGCAAATATTTTAGGGAACCTTTTCTAATATATAAGTAGGGCTATAAATATATTATAAATTATATATAGGGCTTTTGGATTATTATTAAGGCCATATAGCCTATAAGATATCTGGCTAATAACTATAGCTATAAGTTCACTAATAGAGTCCTATAATAGGTCTGGGAATTTAGTATAAACTATCTTATTAATTAAATTAGGAGTTAAGAAAATAGTATTTCTTCTAAGAAATAAGAATAGGTATATATATAAGAGGCTATATTTCTAGTACTTAATTATATAAATATAGCCTATATATTATTTAAAAACATAGTTCTTGAGATCTATAAAAAGCTTTCTTATTTTTAAAATAAAGACCTAGTAAAGGAAATCCGGATAGTTAATTACTTATTACCTATTTAAGAGGTAATCTATAATCTCAGGCTAGTATAGGTTAGTTATAAAGGTAATAAAGAAGCTTGGTTTACTAAAATATTATATAATAGCTATTAAGTTTTAAAAGAGCTATTATATAAAGTAATTACTACTTATAAAGCTAGATAGAAAAATAAAGTAATAGCTAATATTACTTATATGAATATTCTTATGAATTAGAGTATTTATAAGACCTATATAAATATCTATATAAATATTTTACTAATATAAGCAGAGCTAGTTAAGTAAGGTTATCTTATAAATAATATATATATTAATAATATATTACTAGAAAAGGTAACTAGTATAAAAAAATAAGGAGAAAGCTAAATAAATATAGAAATAATACTAGTAAAAGGCCCGTTACTTGAGCTATATTTACTAGTAAGTTCTAATACAGTCCTATAACTATAACTTATAGTACTAGCCCGGGTTACTATATAGGAAAAATAAGATATAATAAAGTAATATATATATTATATAAGTAATATTAATTATATATATTTATAAATACTTATAGCCTGCCTTATAAGTTATTAGTACTAGATTATAGTAGCTCGTATTTATATACTTGTCCGAAATTAGAATAGTAATTTTATTATTTATAGGAAGGTTCTTATAATAATAATTTATATCTAACTCGAGAATTAAGTATATTTATAAATTAAGTAAGATCCGGAAATCGGTTTACTAGCTTATAAAATACTTATAGGCTATTTTATAGATTATAATAAACGGATTATAGTCTATAAGTATATTTATAAGTTATAAAAGAATTATATAATCTAAGTAAGAGAAATTAGTAGTCCAGATATTAGTTATAAAAAGCAAATTATAGAAAAAAAGCTATATAAAGAAGAATTCGGTATATAAAGCGGATTATAGCAGGCCTTAGAAATAAAAGAGCTTACTATAGATCTAAAAGTACTAGATTTTATAAGAGAAGTTAATTCGGATATTCTTCTTATAGCTAATTAATATAAAGGCAAAAGTATAATTATATACCCGGATATTTATCTAGAAAGCCTAGTAAAAGAAGTTATTATCTATAAAGAAATAAGAGAAATATAAAAAAGGCTTATAAATTAGAGAAAATATAATATTATTTTTCTTATAATAGGCCTTAAAGTAATTATTTATATAGCCAAAATAAAGGGCTTTATAAGCTATATAATAATCTATAAGCAGATTAGTTATATATATAGGAGCTAGCTAGAAGCGAGAGAGAAAGGCAGGAGGCTATATAATAGGTAAGTTAGTAGAAGAGTTCTCTATAATATGAACTAGGGCTATAACGGACAGTTAATAGATCTATTACTAGTACTATAGGGCTGGCTTATTTATAGAGATATTCGTAATTAACTATTATTATTACTAGGAAAAAGAAAGGATATTTAGATTGAGTTTTTATAAGGCAAGGTATTACTAGATATAATTAGTAGCTAACCGGGCCTATTAACTAGTTAGTTAAGCCAGAAAAAGGAGAAAATATAGACTTAATAGTAATTATAGCTTTTATATACCTTAGCCCGTCCTATAATAAAGTTAGAAGCAGGCTAGTTCTGCTTATAGGAAGTATAAAAGCGGGGAGGGTCTATAGTAATAAAGAGAAGAAGGAGAGGAGAGTAATGTGAGGTCAGGATTTTTTTTTAGTGCTTTTTACGGGGCCCCTAGCTTAAGATTTTCCCCCGAGCCTAAAAAAATCGTAATAAAAGCCCCTCGCATTCCAGAACTACTCAAATACAGAGCAAGGTACTCGAGCTGCTCCTCTCTAATCCCTAGCTGAGCCCTAAGGATTTGGACGGAATCGCGTTCCGATGCGCGATTCCCTAGAAGGGGGCGATTCTGGTGTTCCTCACGTGACCCTTTTTTTTTACGGAGCCCCGTGAGCCAACCGCTTAGGGTGGCCTGAACGTAGGACAATATAGAGAAGACGAGTTTAGGGCCGCTCCGCTAAAATTATTACTGGCGGCCCTACGCAAGCTCCGGGGCCAGTAATAATTTTGCCCTAAACTCGTCCCGAGTAGCTGGAATTGCTCGAGTAATTGCAAGGTTATTTAGCCACACCCTGGCTCGCAAGCTCGCTTGCTGTGGCGTCAAACCGTACTGGAAGTTTTGGTGTTCCTGCACAGACCCCATCACGTGACAGCGTCCGTTTTCTCCGGAAAATAGCGTTAATATAAGAGAGGAAAGGAAAGAGAGGATTAAGGGACTATCTGTCACATACGACCATAGACTGAGGAGAATTGGGCTATCTCCATAGTCCCAAGTCGCCCCAGCATCAAAGGTGCAATGTTTCTTATATCCAAGGGATGAAATCATGGCCCTTAAATTAAATTCAAAGGAGAATGTGGTTCTGGGATCTCATTTCCTAAGCGCCGGCATTTCATTCTTAAGGCAAGTTGATCCTTGAAACGAGTTCCAAGTTTTAAGCCATAGAACAAGAACACATAGAAGTAAAGCACAATGCCTATGTAATGCTGCTTTTGATATCAGATGTGATTATGCATCAACGCATGAATCTCTTCTTTCTCCCAATCTCTTCTTTGATCTCTTCCTTCTCACCCTTCTGCCCTCAACTTCGTCCATACTCTGAATTTTTGACCACAAAAATCATTTGCCCAAGAACTAAGCGCATTCTTTCTTGATGATTCCAAGACAGGTGTAGCTAATTTTGCCTTTCACCAACACTAAAAGTATAGGAGTCAAGGAGGATTGGTATGAACTTTTTAAAATTATTGGCCTGTTCCCTATGATACCATATTACCAAGGGGGTATGTTGTATTGGAAGACTTCTCAAGACTGGGACATTGTGTCTAATCCAAAGTTCAGCAACAACAAGAGAAAAGAGGTCAAGCACAATCTCATTTGCCAACACAACAAAGAAGAGCTCTCAACCAAGATGGGTAGAGCTTATTTAGCAAGAAGACATGGACATCTTAAGCAGAGTTGCAGACAGAATGGCACCCAGTAGGCGGGAGGCTGGAAACAGATCAAATAGGAGATTTAATACTAGTCTAAGACCTCTCCTATGTCCTTCCTATCTATTATATAGTTAGTAATAGAGTATACCACATTATCACTATACTATATGTGGAGGCAAGCCAAAAATAAGGAGAGTTTTCTCTGAAAGGTGAAAGGGAGATAAAAGTACCCGTCTCTCGTGTCGACTAAACCAAAGACTCGATGCAAGACCGTATCCAATCCGGCGAGACTAAATCAATCGGGTTTTGTCTCGTTTATAATCGCTAATCATTTGCACCATATTCCAGAAGGACTGCGATGACATAGTGGAAGTCGGCGGAAAGGGTGCCTTCTGGATATCGCCAAGGATGCCTGAATGTTGAGGATTCGGGAAGCCGAAGAACTTGAAGTGGAGTAAGACCCTTGTGGTTCCGCATATTCGGGTCTGCACCGGCTTTCAGGAGGACGCGGACCCTTTCTTGGCGGAAATGGTCCGTACGGGCTGCCTTTGGATCTCCACACGAGTCCACTTCAGAGGGAAGGTCAAATTTCCAAGATATCTGCTTGTGAAGTGGGGTATCGCCATCTGAGTTCGGAATGTTCGGGTTTAAACCTTGATCCAGAAGAAGTTTGAGAGCGCTGCTGTTGTTGATAATTCCCAACGCCGCTTCAAATTGTATTTTGCTCAAGGGCAGCTCCAATAGAGTGTTTATAACTTCCGTGTGCTCATGAAGCTTCTTGAAAAGTTCACATATTATCTTGGCTCCTTGAGAAGGTTCTAAGACTACGGCCGTCGTATCTGAAGGCACTAAGAGCTTCAACACTCTCAAAGCTTCTTTAACAGAATCCTTTGAGCCGACTTCACTCAGTATTCGTAGACCAAGGGCAGCAGGAGTTTCTCCATTCCCGTTGACGCTGGAAAGATCTTCACCGAGATCTATCAAGCGTTTCAGAAGGTAATCAGGGAAGCTTCTGCACTGCTCCCGGAAGAAAGTTTTCACTAGGACGTGAATAGGAGGATCAGACCTAGTAGTTGTGAGTCTTGATTCGACGTACCCCCTGAAAAGCTGATCGAAAACGGTCTCATATTCTTCCGAGGAGGCTGGAGTGTCGCCTTTTTGCTCGGGAAATACGTCCATTAGCGAACCTGATCCATGCCTTTGATTCTTGTGAGACTGATTATTTTCGAAGATATCTCGGTTTTCAAGGAAATAGTGCAATGGAGTTTTGGCAGTTGAATAGACCAGTGATGCATCCCCGCCATGCCGTAATATCCAAGACAAAGTAGGGAAGATGTAAGCGGAAAGCTGCACTTTGACTATCAAGTGGAGTAGATTTAGAGACTCCTCGTTTGTTGAATTGATGGGTATTCCCCGCTGTGACATCTCCTCCAAGAAATCAATAGCTAGAGACAAATTCGGCGGGGGAATTAGGACCATGTTGGGAAGTTTCCATAATCCAATTGCAAAGTGTCCGAGGACTGCTTTTCCATTCAAGTTCAGCGCATTGAGGCTTGCCCCTTTGCTCAGAAATAGCTTTGCAGCGATGAAGTTTCCATAGCCAAGAGCCGCAAGAAGAGGTGTTTTGCCTGATTGATCTTGTTCACTGAGAGAACAACCGCAATCCACAAGACGTAGGATTAGAGTGCGATACTCTTCACGAGATTGCCGGATGTACGCAAGACTATGCAACAAAGACGTCGACTTGGCTCCCGCCATCGGGTTGGCTCCAATATCAAGAAGAAAATGGCTATCCTGCCAGCGGCCTAGCTTGACAGCAACAGTCAGCGCTGTTTCCCCAAAGTTATCTTCGGAGTCGACATAACATCCTCGGTTGGCCATAATTTTCATCATTTCATATCGCAGCTTCTCTTCAGACTCTGACTCGCGGCGCCTGCCTATCAGAAGATGAAAACATTGCTGACGGTGGCCGGGTGTGGTGCACGAAGCCCCTCGAAGTATTAAAAGTTTAGCGGCATCGAAATTGCGCACCGTGAGTGCAGCGCTCAATGGAGTGTCTCCTCGACTCCGACATCTGAGACCAATGGGGAACCCGTTATCGAGAAGGGCTTCCATTAAATCCGGTTGGAAACTACCTCTGCATAACTGATGGAGCACAGGATCCCGGTCGCTGAAGTTAGATGTCGAGAGCGGAACTCGAGAATAGCTCTGCGCGATTAATCGAAGAACAGCGTGGGAATTATGTTGCAGACATTTTCGTACGCAGTCCTTACTTGGCATTGCGTTTCCTTCCATCAATAGTTCGGCCATCTTCACATCATTCAATCGACAAGCCATGGAGAGCGGAGTATCCCCTAAAGAATCTTTGGCGTCAACGACGATGTCTGGGTTCCGAATAAGCAGTTTTATGGCTCGGAGATTCATGCCACCAACCGCAGAGTGAAGTGCAGTTCTTTTGTACCAATCGCTATGAAGTGCGTTGGCTTTGTGATTAAGGAATAATTCGATCAGGTCCTTCTCCCCGGAACGGCAGGCATAATGGAACGGTGTTCGACCCAGAATATCGCATTTGTCGACAGTTGCGCCTGCCTCGATGAGGACCTGGCATGATATCTTAGAGCCAAATTTTGCTGCTTCATGAAGGGGGGAAGCCTCCAACAAACCACCTGATACATCGGGAGAGACCCCTAATTCGAGAGCATTATGAAGGCAAGAGGAAAGACCAAGGCGAGCGAGATACTGGACTGGATGAAGTACACCGGTCCTGAAGATGAACTCCGGGCCAGACGTCTTCATGTGCTGCGGTTGTTGCTCGGACTCCAGTGAGTTCAGACTGTACAAAGATCGCACGGGCGCCGACCCTCCAAGTGTTTGATTTTGTGGTGTAAAGAATATCCTCTTCCGTGAAAGTTCGAACGGCTCTGACTGTACAGGTGGGGCTGTGCCAACTTCTCGATTATCATAAGTCCTCGGGGCTCTGGTCCGTTCTTTTGCTGCCTGCAATGTTTCCTTTGCCTTCTGTATGTCAGAAGACATAGGAGACTCATAGAGATCTTGCCAAATGGTATATTTGGGGACCATGCCAAAGAAGAAGGACCTTATGGTAGGCCATAGGCCAGAATCTCCTGAATTTGACCCACACTTCGCATGGTGAGTCCAGAACTTTGCGGCGTAGTGTATAAATGATAATTCGCCTTCATAAACGTTCCCTTGCGTGAGCATTCCGTATTTCATGGATTTCATTGCTTTCATAACAGAATCTAATTGGAGGTATTTCAAGCAGAGACTGGCTAGCATGAGATTGGATCCCTCCTCTGAGAGTTTGAACTGGTTTCCGACTTTATCGCTTGACGTGAGAAATTCCCGGGCCGTATAGTGAACAAAAGACACCCTGTTGGTTTCTCTATCATAACGGATGAGATGAGCGCCGAGATGCAGAATGTTTAAAGGATCGGAGATAATGCTTGAGGGCCTGAGCTCATCTTGAGACTGGTCTAGCGAGACTGCGACGCAAAGTTCGGCGAGAGTTAACGGGCGATAGGCAAAGGCAACCCACCTGAATAATCTCTTTGAAAGATTAATATTATGGGTAGGTAAAGAGTCTAGAATGTTTTTGTATGTCTCGCCCAGCCCTATGGGCAGTCTGGGTAGAGCTCGTCGGATTGCATCATCCGAAAGATTATCGGATAGTCCGCTCAGATGACAGGCAACCCATTGAAACCTATCATATTAGCATTCTGATAGCCGTGAATTGTAATAATGCCGAACTTACATGCCATCTGATCTGGTCGTCAAAGTATTGACGATTTCTGTGTACAGCCCCGGATCATTCAAAGAAATGGTCTTTGAATTAATGAGACTGTCCAGCGCATATGAAGCGTACCTTTCTATATCGTCGCGTGATAGTGCAGCTGAAATTGTGACTTCAAGGTAAGAACTGCTTTGAGGAGCTGTAATTGAATGCCAGATCTGACGCAAAGTTTGAGATGGCCTGCTCGTAAACAATACTCGGATCGAGAGAGCTTGTATGTGATTGGAAAGGTTAAAAAGGACGTAACGTTTCCATTCCTGCACGTTCGGGTCCTTTAATAGGCTCGAACGAGCTTACGTGCTTCCACGTGTAATTAGATTACGTACAAAAGCATGATCAGAAATCACATGTAGGCGGACGAGAAGTCACGTGACGTTTTGAGTTTCCTCACTTTCATCGACGGCATCCACAACGAGAACGATCTTTTGGTTTTCGGCCAACTTCGCGACCAAGCTCTCCAGGAATTCGGAAGTGGTCGAAGCTTGAGATAGTGCGAAAAACCGCGGACCTGGCCGTGAAGAGACCCACATATTCAGCTTGACCATGGCGGCATCCTTTTGCGTTATGATTTGAGAAATGATGGATAGCAGAAGGCTTCGTATAGTCCGCTTCCCAAAATCTGTGTAGCCAAAGTAGAAGTAGAGAACTGTTAGGTTGTCGGAAGCAGAATCAAGCTGCAGCTGTTGAATGATGGCAGAGCTATATGGATTCGTTAATGCCGAGCGAGATTCCAACTATCAGGCATAGACTTACGAGATAATAGTCTTTCCGGAACCAGCTTCATTATGTATTAGCTTAGCTAAGGCAATGAGGAATTGAGGGCTGCAATTACCAATGCCGTTTAACCACAACAACCCCCCTTCCAAAATCCATTGCTGGTAATGGGAATGCGAAAATACCCATAAGCATGTTCCAGGACAGCGCACTGTTATGGCCCGGAAGTGGTTGTTGGCGACATTTGGAGCATCTAGCCATGACAGGACCTGCTCGATCTGGGCTCTATTTGTATTCCCTACCGTGACTCAGTACAATAACGTATTAGAAAGACGTGAGGATCAACCATACCTTGATTGTGGTGGCCAAGTTTATCTACTTGCGACAAAACGTTGCCAACGGAAGTTCTGTGTGCAAGGAAATCAGAGCACAGTTCTTATCTGGGTGAAAGTCAATAAATACCTCGAATCGACAGCCAACGCAAGGCTGATCGTCGATTTGTATTGTGAAATCTCGGCGAGCAAGGCCTTAGCTCTGTTTTGCTTCAGTGGCCAAACCAGCTCTGCACGTTGCTCTTTGACCTTGGTTAATAAACGAATCGACAATACTTTGTTAATTCGCAACTTCTTTTGCGATCCTGAAGTGGCAGGCGGACTGCCAGTTAGGGTTGAGGTGGGGTTACTGCTTGAACTAGTTGCGGCAGGCGCTGCCGCAGTCACATTCAGCAGATCACACAGCTCTTGCAGAGCCTTCTGACATGCTTTCAGAGGACTATCAGGGCTGTTCAATATCTCCTGGAGATTCCCATTGGCATTTCCCGAAGTAGCGAAGGGTAGGTCCAGCAAGCCGACCACTGATTGCAAAGCCGCGACCTCTGACACAATAATTCGAAGATAAGCCGGCGCCCCCTTGACCGCAGTGAGGTAGTTGCTGCATGAAGAAATGACAGCGCCGCTAAGTTGAAGTACTGCACTGATCGGATCCATATTTGCTGACGACATTTGAAATGTGACGTGACCGATATCTCCAAGTCTGTTGAGTTTTGGTGAGGTTTCAGCTGAACTACCTGTACCTTCGGCCTCTGTGGGGCGCAGTCTTGCCCAACTGCGCCCGCATGACTGAAGTGAAGGCTGAGCCGACTTGATGGGATAGGGTAGGTTTTAGCAAAAGAAACTTTTTGATACATGCCAAAAAATTTCACCATGCCTAATCAGGATGCTTGGCATTATACGCAGTGGCGGGCGGTTTATACAATCAACCCCAGATATTTGAGATTATGTGACTTCTGTGACGGAGTTAGGGCAAACGCAAGCAATTCAAACCTATATCTTGATCAACAGAGGTAACTCTGAGTATGTTGTTCTCGATTTCGTTGCTCATCACGTGGGTCGCTTCTTGAGACCAGTGTGTCAAAAAATAATCAAAGCTAATTAATTATAATTAATTAGCTTTGATTATAATTAAGTATTATTTGATTAGCTTGATTTTGACTTGATTTGATTAGGATTAGGATTATAATTAATTATAATTAATTATAATCATCACGTGATAATATATAATTATACTTTCTTAGGCATTTTTAAAGATTATTAAATAACTAAGATTTATATTAATGAGATATAAATAAAATCTATAAAGTATATATAAGCGTATAAAATTAGTCTAAATTATTATATAGTAACTGCAGGCTGGCCATATAACTTGTCCTCACGTGACTATACCCACTATATTTAGCTTTGGCCATCCGTACCACCCCTCTCTTCTCTCATTATCTATTATAATACCGAGGAATTACCGGAGATCAAGGAGATTCTAGCGCCTTTGGCTTCACTTACGAATTGGCGCTAGGCCTGGTTAAGTAAAGAGCGCCTTTAGCGATACCCAATGCGGCTAGCCCAAACATTATTTCAGCCTTATCTCGGCTTCCGAAGCCCTGAAGTCATGTGCGTGATCACGTGATGAATATAATTAAATATAATTAATTATCTCTGATTATAATTAAGTATGATTTGATTAGCTTGATTTTGACTTGATTTGATTTGAGTACGGGGGTCTAATCAACTCAAACCTAATCATTTGACACACTGCTTGAGACAGGCTCAGGAAGGCTTACAGTAGGGGTTTGGTAGGTGTGAGTCAGGTGAATACGTAGAATCGTCACGTAATAAGTCATGAATTCAAAACATGTACATAAAATCACAAATAGCAATTCGTATCACCGTGCCCGTGTCATAGGCTCAATTCCTATTTCAAGAAGCACCAAACACCCATTCATTGGAGCCTTGATTCCATCGATCACGTGCCAAGCTCCATGGCTTTACTCGCTGATTCAGGATGTTTTCCACTATACCTAGATCAGAGTTTGATTGTGTAGTAGTTTTTGCATATACATGTGCTCAACTCTGCGTTCTCAACTGGTAAATCTTCGCCAAAGCGGCAACCAACGAGAATGAATCTCCACGCCCCAGGAACCAATTACAAGTTCTTAGATCTGCACTTTCGATTGAGTATGATATAGTTCATTATGCATAATGTTTATCACATACGGCCACAGACTGGGGAGAATTGGGTTATCTCCATGTGCTTGAGTGCTTTAGCCTCACAGATTCAAGATAATCTCGGATCCAGAATTTTGATCCCCTATACGCTCTAATACTCTAGCGAGTGTTCCAGCATTACAGATCCTAGATTTGAGAACTGGGATTCTCGAACCTAGATCTTCTATCTTTATGTGCTTTAGTACTTTCAGATCCGGGTCTCTTCTCACCGCTTGTGTGTAAAGTTCACTGATCCTGTGCTCGTCCACCAATCCAAGGCATCGCCGTGCACCGTAAGCGGCAATTGTGTACTCATAAATTCTAAATCTAATCATCGATGATTATGATTTTATGTTTGACTTTCTTCTGGATTGTCAGAACATCATTCCTATCCGCGTCATCGCGGAGGCGCTTGAGATTGCTCTCGACCACTGTGACGACAGGCATCGTCGAAGGAGAGGGCACGGGAAGGCTAGGTGAGGCTTCATCTTGCAATCCGTCTCTCCACTGCTGAAACCGTTTTGTAATTTCCTGGCAGCTTCCAGAATCCGTCGTCCTCCACTTCTTGTACACGTCACTCCAATTATTTGAGGCAAGGTTACTCACCGAGCACTTGTAGAGTACATCAGTGTCAGCCACCTTCTGCAAAATCTTTCGCAGCTGCTCAGGAGCTTCTGTGCGACCTGGAATGCCGTATATGCAAAGAGATGGACTCGAGTAGGGCGAATTCTGTGCTACCAGAATATACTGCTCATCAGTTGCAGGTTCAGAATTCGGGAAGTATGATTCGACAGTCGAACCGGGGGAAATATCAGTCAGCGAATTCCATTGGTGAGACACTCGAAGAAATGACTCAGTTGGCTCCTCGGAATTCTTCTCACACATACAGTATACCCTATCTATCAACTCATATGTCTTCAGATAGTTCCACCCGTTCTGGTGATAAGTTATATCAGCAAACTCGAAGGTAGGGCAACGCGTTTGTAGCGAACCTCTTTTGCGTAATTCCTGTCTTGTTGAGGCCAAAGCCGATGCGAGATTTTGTTGTATAGATTGGTCTTTCAAGGCACTTATCAAGGCTTCTGCATTGCCCTTCCCAAATTTTTGGGCATTTTTGAGAGGGTAAGGGGCGGATTTTGATTTTTGGAGAGTGTTTTTGACTCTGCATAATGCCTCTTCATCGAATGCAAGACAATATATTATCCTTTGCAGCTCCCAGTCCCGAGTCACAACTGTATGATAGACGATGGATGCGAAAAGGCGTGATTCCGGGATATGCTGCGGTTTCTTCCGTCTAACTCTGTTCGTCCAGACTTCTTCCATAGAGTCGAGTACATCTTCTGACACCAGAACAGTGCGCCAGTCATCGAGAGTATTTGTTGCATATTTAGCAAGCTGTTTTACAGTGTATGGCTTATGCACAGCTGAGAAAAGCTCGTCGATGTTCGCTTTCGTTACGAAAAGGCAACGAAACAAGTTCTGGACGATACACGCTGGGCGCAAAACAGCTGACTCCGAATCGTAAGTCGCCCAATTCATGAGAATACGTTCTTCATCTGGCACCATATCGGTATCATTCTCAAGACTAGCTCCCAAAACCTCGATAGTCTTTGGCTGTTTTGGTCCCCGTAGCGAGAGAATATCGCTGTCTGTGTCGATCCTGCTGGAGAGGTCATCGTGGATGTGGCCATGGTTTTCGGAAGGCTCACTTGCAAGCATATTGAGCTGAGAAATCAAGGAAGGCTTGTAAATGTCGCGAGCCCAGTCGAATATATAGTCAATGATGAGAAGGAACTGTAGTGCGCTCTCTACATCATTCAATTGACCAGTCCAAAGAGTCACAATCTCCTGATATAAGTTAGCAGTATCACACACTATCATAGAGGTAGAGCTTGCATATAATGGCTCATCAGGCTTGTCGGAGACATAGCAGCCTGATAAACGCCAGTCTTCCCCCCTATACGAAATATACCAGACCAACGGACCCCCATACTCCAGGGTCATATTTGACTTCTTTTGCAAGTCTTCCTGCATTTTCAACATTTTCAGGATTGGTGCGGCAGTCTGTAAATTGCAATAGTCGAACGGGGCACCGTGTCTTGATTTTGCCTCGATAATAAGAAAAGGAAAGAGAAGTGAGTTTCCCTTGTGATTGAGAACGGTACTCTCGACTGTCTCCCATAAAGTGATATTGCCAGCTTCATTTCCTGACTGTCCGGCCATAAGATCATATTTCTCAAGCCGGCGACTGAAGCTGCGCGTTTCTTGGAATCCGATGATGCGGTCAGGTCGCCTTCTCTCAACACGCTTATCTGGATCAATTTCAGAGAGAGCCATAGAGACCATTTCGTTCTCAACACGCTTATCTGAATCATTTTTAGACAGATCGATGGAGACCATTTCGTCCGCCCGGCTTGAGAAGATTTTGTTGCTTTTATACATGGTCAGGACCTAACAGAGAACCGTTGCTGGGCTTGAAAACTTACAGGTATGGCAATCTCTCCCCTGGTGGGCAATGACATGGGTGACGTTTCGGCCGTCGAGTTGCCAGACTCTGGGCGATGCGACCTGGAGACTCTACCACTGCTTCTATTTCTGACCTCCACAACCTGTTCTTGCAGGCTTCGGATGGGCTTTGGATCTCCAATCAGATACGTTAGGCACAGTTTGCAACTTTAAAACTCACCACTCGATGATCATATAGAAACGCCTCAGAACCTCCGGCTCCAATCTCAGTCGTCCTTCACACTCGGCAGTCGCATCTGCTATAACTGTCATTGCAATTTCAACGATTTCCTCTGTACGGTCCATTATTTCACTTCTCCAGAGAACCCTTTCAGGTGATATTGATGTGCCGCTTGAACGAAAGGTAGATAAATCGAACTTTCTGAAAGATCTGATTGTCTGGAACGTGTTTAGAAGGTGCGATGGAAATTGGCCTGGTAATATAGCTGTCAAGAAAACTACTCCAAGCTCTCTTAAGTGTTGCCTTTCATTTCGATTTCCCGTCATGATAATCAGCACTATGGCGAATGGTGGTCGTCGAAAGGTCGAAAGGTCGAAAGAAAAAGCTCAAGGAAGAAAACAGAACACGAGATATAGGCATCGTCTCTGGATTGCAGCTTCCAAACCCTAGTAGAGCCAACACAAATTGCGCCACAGCGGAGCCTGGCAGCCGCAGGAGTTCGAAGGGGGCCGCTCCTTGTCACGATTGACACCTTCCATAATCAGATAGTACAAGAACGGCCAAGGCTCGTCTCCAGTGACTCTCTATCCCACAACAGGGATTTGCTGCATCAATCTGGAGTTCGGACAATGAAAAATCCAGGATTCTGAAAATGGCCCTATCAGACTACGCAGGAATTGCACGCCTGCAAAGGTCGCCGAGGAATAAATAAGCGATTGTTTCGGAAGCAACAGGGTTCTTGTATGGCGTATGAAACAGCAGAACCTTGATATAACGATCCTCGATTTAGCGATAACCGAGATCCCTAGTCAATGCACACCCCAAGCGAATGCACACCTCACAAAATATTACCCCTCCATCTTCAAAATTCGATAAAATGGTCAGCGAACAAGATATTGAGAAAGCGATTAATACGCTAGATATGCAATTGATCCCTAATTATAGTCAAGTGGCCAGGGATTTTAGTATTAAGCGTATAACCCTTATACGAAGGTATAAAGGCATATATGCCTCCAGACAAGAAGTAACCTCCCTTTACTATAAACTTCTTACTAATATATAAGAAGAGGCTTTAATTAGTCAAATTAATAAGCTTATAGTCTGTAAACTTCCTCCTATCTTATAGATTATTGGAAATCTTATAGAGGAGATTATTAGCCGTAATATAAGCAAGAATTAGATAGCTGGTTTTGTTTACTAGTACTTATCTCGCCTAAAGAGCCTTTATTTATATAATATTAATAATTTGCAAATAAAATCGGAATATAGGCCCTATATCTAGTTCTTTTTTGATTTAGTAGTATTTAATTTTAGTATTTTGCCTATATTTTACTTATTTTATAAATAAAATAACTAATATTTCTCTTTTCTATTTAGTTAATTAAAGTAATCGAAGATTATAATATTATAGTAGAAAATATATATAATTAGGATAAGAAGGGTTTTTTAATTAGAATTATATATATAATAAAGTATATAATAATAAAAGAAGTATATAATAGTAGGAAAATTACTAAAGTAAAGCAGAATAGCTTATAAAAGTTTATTAGCTTACTTATTTCTATTTATATAGATAGTACGAAAATTCTACTAGCTCTTATTTATAAAGGAACTTCTAGAAATCTTTAGAATACTTAGTTAGATAATTTAAAAGAAAGGAAATATATTTGGTTTATATCTAGTATAAATAAGTAATTATTTAATATTCTAGGCCTAATATATCTTATCTAAGTTTTTAATTCTACTATTTATATAAAAGCAGGATATAAAAGAAGGCTTTTAATTATAAATAGGTATTCTAGTTATATTAATATAGAGTTTATTTAGATATATAATTAGCTTAAAATTCTACTTTTTATTTTACTCTTATATTTAATATATTATCTTTAATCTTTAAATATAATATAATAAATATACGTAATAGTATATAAATAGGTATTAGATATTATAGATCTAGTTTCCTATTTTAAGTAAAGCTTATAATTAGAATTATATAGATTATATAGAATTATATTTCCTAGTTAAGTAAAGTACTTTATAGACTTGGCTAAGTACTAGGAAATATATAGGAAAATACTTCTAGCTTTAGAAAGAAGTATTAATTAGTCTTTTATTAGAATTAATTCTTGAAATTAGTTATATTTATAAATATTCTCCTATAGCTTACTTACCTTAATTATTTATATATTATTCTATTATTATATATCTTATATTCTAATTAATCTAATTTTCGGGAAGTAGTTTATTAATAGCTAGAGTATTAACTAGAAGAAGTGCCTTTATTACTATTAGAGTAACCTAACCGGGTATTTAGGGAAGTATCTAGTTAAGTATTCTTTATACTATCTAGTTAGGAGAAGAAAGTAGAACTCAGATATCTCTAGAACTAGCTAGTAGAATAATAATAATAGAGAAATTAGCGGCGGCTTGCTATTATATTACTGAGTTAGAAGCAGAGATATAATAGAGAGAAGATTTAGAAAAGCTAGAAGCTTAAATCCGTTATCTTAAAAATATTTAGATATCTGGTATAGAATTCATTATAGTTCCGGTAATATCCTTAATTCGAAGGGCTTTAAAAACCCGAGAACTACTTACTTACCGGGAAAAGAATATTAAAGAAGCCTAGAACTTCTTTTATTAGATAGAGTTAAAATAATATAAAAATAGCAGGATTATCTAGGCTACTAATATAATAAAGGTTATATATTATATTTCCTATTTTAAGAATATAGCTAGGAATATCTGGAAATATAGGAAGTAATTAGTAGATATTAATATTATAAATTAGGAGATCTTTATTAAGTTTATAAAGAATTCTATCTTAGATTTAGAGAATTATAATAATAATATCCTTATTAAGTTTAAAAATAATAAATAATAGTTAGGCTAGAATATCTAAAGCTTTATATCTTATTTAGATAGCCTATTAAATAACTTGAGATATATGAGTTTATTATAAGAATAGGATAACTTATTTAATAGCTTAAAATAAGAGATTCGGAATAAGATTAATTATTAAAGAAATACTTTATAAGAAAAAAAGAATCTTATTTCTATAGCTATAAGAATTAAGAATAATTTAAACCTATTTACTTAATAGAAATATAATAATAAGCTAATAGAATAGTAAAAGAAAGGAAATAGAAGAAAAGAAAAAGGAAATAATAAAGAGAAATAGAAGAAAAATATATTTCTGTTATAAGATTTATAAAACCGGAATAATAAAAATATAATAATAAAGTTTAATATAATACCTATATTAGGATTTATAAAAATAGATATAATTTGATTTATTTACTAGAAAGAAAATTATTATATTATTATTTACCTAAATCGGGAGAAATTAATTTATTATAACTATAATAAGTCTGGCTATAAATTATATAAGTATCTAGAACTAAAAAAGCCAGGAAATAAATATATTCTATAATAGTTATATTTATTTATATTATAGAGAATAAGGCCCCTAAAACGAGAATAGTAATTAAGGTTACTATTAAAATAAGAAAAGATAAGTAAAGAATTAAAGTATTAGTTAATTCGGGTATAAAGGCTAATTATATAAAAAGGAAATTAGCTTTAGATATAAGTATTCTATTAATATTAAAAGTAACTTTTTTATTCTTATTAGAGAAAAAAAAATCTATTTATATAAAGATTATATTTTTGGGATTATTACTAAGAATATACTAAGGAACTAAAGAAAAGCTAATATATATTTTATATTATATAATTTTAATCTAAACTATATTAATATAATATTTGAATTCCTATAATTTTACTAAATTAACTTCCTGATTTTTTTTTAGAAAAGTAATATAGAAATACTAGATTTAATTATAAAAAATTAAAGTTCTAAATACTAGGAAGTTTACTAAAATAATAAAATATAAGATATATGTTTTTTTATTAATTACCTATTTTATAATAGATAACTAAAGAATTATTACTATTATTATAAATAGAATAAATATACTTTTTAAAAAATATTAAAATCTTTTTCGAATATTTTCTATAAAGACTATAGATATATTACCCGATTATTATATAATAAAGTATTATATAGATCTGGAATCAGGGTTCTAATTATTATATAGTTCTATATATATTTTATTAGAAAAGAAACTTAAAGTTTTTTAGGAATATCTTAATATTAGCTTAAAAAGAAATAAATTCATTATTTTACTAGTCTAGCTAGTATTCTAATTATATTTGTTTTAAAGAAAGAAGGCGGCCTATATCTATATATTAATTACTAGAATCTAAATAGAATTACTATTAAGAACTAAATACTATTATTATTTATTAGTAAAATAATAAATAGTTTTTATAAAATAAAAATATATATAAAACTAGATTTAAAGAATACTTATTATTAGTTATAAATATAGGAGAATAATAAATAGAAAATAATATTCTAAATATATTATAGATATTTTAAGTATTATATTATATTCTTTAGATTATCTAATATTTTAGTAATATTTTAGGTATATATTAACTATATACTAGTAGGCCTTATAAATATTATTTATATAGTTTATCTAGATAATATTTTAATTTATTTAAAGAACCCAGAATAATATATAATAATAGTCTAATATATATTTAAGTAGTTATAATAATATTAGCTTTTTATAAACTTAGTAAAATGCGAGTTTAATATAAAAAGAATAAAGTTTCTAGAATTTATAATTAGCCCAGATAATATAGAAATAGAAGCTAGCCGGGTTATAGCTATTAGGGAATAGCTAGCCCTAAAGAATAATATCTAAAAAGTTCAAGTATTTCTGGGATTTACTAACTTTTACTAGAAATTTATTTATAAATATTCTAGGGTAATAAAAGAATTAACTAATTTATTAAAAATTAATAATAACTTATAATATTATTTCAGCTAAATAAATAAGGTAAATAAGGCTTTTAAGAAGCTATAAATTATATTTTTAATAATACTAATTCTTTATTATTTTAATCTAGCCTTAAAGATTTATATAAAAACGAATATTTTAGGATTTATAGTTATAAATATAATTTCCTAGCTCTTTAGTAAGAGAATAGAAGCCAGGTAATATCTTATTATCTTTTATTTAAAGAAAATAATTATAATTAAGAATAAATATAAAATATATAATTCTAAACTTTTAGCTATTATTCTAGTATTCTATATTTAGTAATATTACTTAATATATATCTAGTATATTATTATTATTAAGACAAATTATAATAACTTGAAATATTTTATAACTAAGAGAAAACTAAATAATTAATAAATAAAATAAGTAAAAAATCTGGCTATTTTTAACTTTATTTTAGAGTATTAGCCAGAATATAATAACTTTACTAATAGGCTATTAAGAAAGCCAAACTTTATAATAAGAGTAAATAAAAATACTTTATTATTTATATTTTATAATAAGCTATAGAATATAGAATAGTAAGCCCTATAAGTAATAGTAATAAAATATTATACTATTTCTGTAATACTGTAATTTAAGGCCTAGAAAAGAGAAAATAAATATTTCTTAATTAGTAAAATATTAAAGAATTCCGAAAAGAAAGTCTATTTTAGTAATAAAATAATACTAGAGATATTATTACTTAAGCCTATTACTAGTATAACTAGTTATAAATAATATATATTACGAATTCTAGCTATATAGATAGCTAGATCCAAAATAGTATATAAGAAAGGTAAAGAAATACTACTTGAATTACTATTATAGTACTAGAGACTTAATTTATTAGTATAATACTAGTAATATAAATAGTTCTTAAAGGAAATTTTTACTAGAGCTATTAAGATTTAGGAATTTAATATATCTGGGTTATTGAAATATCGGAGTATTATTTATATACTAAATAAGTCGGCTTTTAAAGAAAAATTACTATAAGCTAATTATAATAATCTTATAAATAGATATTTTAGTACTAGTAAAATACTAGAGATTTTCTAAAGAAAATACTTCTAATAAAGTATAAAAAAGAATATAAAAAACTATATTAGAACTTATCCTATATATTAATAAACTAAAATAAAAAGATATTTACTATATAATATATTTAGTTTATTTCCTTTTTTTTCTAAGCTATAATAAGAAATTACTATAGACTTTATTATAGGACTATTTCTTTCTAGGTTTTATAATAAGATATATAATTCTATATTTATTATTATTAATAAATATATAAAAATAATATAATATATTTTAATTACTAAAGAAATCTCGGCTCTTGAATTAGTAAAGCTATTTATATATTATATTATTAAAGACTTTAGTATATCTATAGATATAACCTCTAATAAAGAATCTATTTTTATAAATAAGTTCTAGTTAAGTCTATATTTTTATTTAAAGATTTAATAATAGCTAAATATAATATTTTATTTATAAACTAATAAATAAACCGAGAATCTAAATCAAATTCTGAAATAGTACTTAAGGTATTATACTAGCTATTAGTAAGATAACTAGATAATAAAGCTTATTTTTATAAAATTCATATATAATAATTCTATATATTTAATAATAGGAATTTCTCTATTTTATATATTATATAAATTCTATTCTAGTATTAAACTATATATTAAGAAAAATATTCTAGAAAGAGAAATACTAGTAATATAGGAAAGAATATAGAGGATTTAAGTAAAATGAGAGATACTAGAGAAATAATAATAAAAAGTAATAAATATATAGAAAAAATACTATAATAAGAAATATATTAATAAGAAGTTTAATATATATAATAAAATCATACTTTATATAAAAAATATTTAGTAGCTATAACCTAGTATAAAACTAGTAAATAGATATCTTGGCTTTTTTAAAGTTTTAAAAGTTATAGAAATATATAAATAAATATATTACTTAGAATTATTACTATTATATTAGATCTATAATATTTTCTATATTTTTTTTTTAGAATTATAATATTTGCAAACTAGTATTATAATAGAACTAGAACTAGTTAAAATTAAGGATAAAGAGAAATTCGAAATAGAATTTATTATAGCCTATAGAAAGAATAGAAAAGAAAGAAAATATCTTATTTATTAAAAGAGCTATTTACTAATAAATAATATATAGGAATTATTAAATAATCTGGAAAATATAATTTAAGAATTATAAAAATACTTAGAAAAAAGTAATATTATAATACTATTAGCTAAACGGAAATATAAAAAATAAATACTTTTATTAAGAAACTATTAAAAACTATATATTTATTCTTAGAAAAGCTATATGAAAATTATTAAGAATTCTAAAAACTCTAATTTCTATATCTTATAAATATTCTATTTTTATAATTATTTTCTACTATTTTTATTATTATTCTTATTAGGATTCTCTTGAGAAATAGATAATAAATTAGCTTATAAAACTATTAGCTATTAGTAAGAAATAAGAAAGAAATAAGCTTATTTAATACTAAAGAATATTAACTATATTATTAAGAGTACTTTATATTTATACTAAGCTAA
This sequence comes from Hyaloscypha bicolor E, assembly GCF_002865645.1. Classification (NCBI taxonomy): domain Eukaryota; kingdom Fungi; phylum Ascomycota; class Leotiomycetes; order Helotiales; family Hyaloscyphaceae; genus Hyaloscypha; species Hyaloscypha bicolor. The sequence continues at coordinate 249,055 of NW_020194551.1, read as the reverse complement.
TAAGAATTACTTAATCTATTTCTTGGATTATTAGAGGAATCCGTTAGCCTTAAATAATAGCTTTAATATAAGAAGTATATATAGTTTAATATAGAAAAAGAATAATAATAGCCTTTTTTCTTTTAGGCAAAAATTAGGGAAAATATTTATATATATTAATAGTTTAAAAAAAGCGGTTTAATTATATTATATATATTTAAGGAACCTTAAATAGTATTAGAATAGGAAATAAAAGAAGAAATTTATAACTTATAGGATTATATTTCTTATTCTTAGAATAATAGTAATTATATATCGAGTAATTATTACTTTTAATATAAGTAAAGTCGGGAAACTTAATAATATTCTTGAAATATTAAAAATAATAAAAGTAAATTAAAGATATAGGAATATTAGCCAAACGGATAGTAATAGGCTAATAAATACTAAGAAAAGTATTTATCTTAATAGATAAAGAAATAGAAGAGGAAATTAGAAGAGAACTTAAATAAAGTTTAAAGGAACTTAAAAGAGCTTAAAAAAGCTTAAAGAAAGCTTAAAGAAGAAAGGTAAGAAATAAAAAGAAGCTAGATATAATATTATAGTTAGAAAAAAGAAAGGTTAATTAGTAGGAAAAGAGAGGCCTTTTTATAATATCCTTTCCCCAAATAGTAATTATAAATTCGGAACTAGCTCTATACTAGAAATATTCAGAAAATTCTAAAAAAGGTATTTATAAATAAACTAGAAGATTAGATTAACTTTTTCAAGCTTTTAGGCCTATAGAATAATAATTTATTTATAAATAAAGGCTAAGTTAGGATTTATAAACTAATTAGAAGACTAGAAGAACTTTATATCTAATAGTATATATTATATTCGTATTACTTTTATAAAAAGAAATTACTAGAGGCAATTTGCAAGTTAACCGGACAGAATTAGTAAACTATATTCTTAATTCTATTACCTAATATAATAATAGGATAATTATAGAAAGTTTTTAGAAAGAACTAGTAGCCGGGAAAGTTTCAGGAGATTATTTATAAAGCTATTTATAGTTTTCTCAGGCCTCTTAGGAATAAGGGCCCAGAGGAGAAATTAATATAATAGATATATATAATAGTATATAGATAGGTATTAGATATTATGGATCTAGTTTCCTATTTTGGGTAAAGCTTATAATCGGAATTATATAGATTATATAGGATTATATTTCCTAGTTAAGTAAAGTGCTTTATAGACTTGGCTAAATACTAGGGAATATATAGAAAGACGCTCCTAGCTTTAAAAAGAAGCATTAATTAGTCTTTTATTAGAATTAATTCTTGGAATTAATTATACTTATAAGTATTATTCTATAGCTTACTTACCTTAACTATTTATATATTACCCTACTATTATATGCCTTATATATAGGCTATTTTTTACTACTTTCTACTTGCTATTCTACTGAGATTAATAGGGTTTTAAATACTAGTAAGGGTATTACTTACTTAATAAAAAGAATATTTTGGTCTATTTTCAAGTTTGCTTAGAATAAAAGTATATCTGAATTAAATATTTTATTTATTTAGAGAAAGACGAATATATAGCCCTACTAACTATTAATTATCTTATTAGCTATTGCTTTACTAAGACCACAAACTCTATCTAAAGCTTTTCCTAATATAATTTTAACTTCTTATACTATAAAATATATATAATAATTCTTAAAAATATATATAAAAAACCCGTCTAAGGTTGCTTTTTGCAAGCTTACTAAAGCAAACAAGACGAATACTATAAAGGCTTCTATTACAGAGTACTATATAGAGAGTTTAAAGAAAGCTTTATAGCTTAAAAAGAAAAAGAGATATTATAGGAAAAAGCTTAATTTGGCAGGAGAGCTATTAGGAAAGGCCTAGTTCTTTGGAATAGCTAAAGTACTAGCTATAGTAGTATATAAGGATGCGAGGGTTATATAGGCAGAATAAGATAAATTAGATAAGCAAAAGATAAAGGAGGATATAAAGATTACTAAGGCTATAGATAATGCCTTGGAAAAGCAGGAGAAAGAGTTAGAGAGGCTTAGGAAGGCGGAGGAAAAAGTAATTGCTAATTAAGTAAAGAAGGAGAAGTATAAATTGGAGGTTTTGGAAAGGGTAGTAGCTAGAAAGGCGGCTACTATAGCTAGAAATACTGCTAAAAAAGCCAAACCCTCTCGTATAGTAATATTGAGGGTAGGGTCTTCGATTTTATCGAATTTAGGGGCTCAGGAAGCGGTAATAGTAGAGGACGATTCTGAAGCTGTGGGGGTAGTACAGATCTCCCGATCGGGAAGGGAGATTATTCTACCATAACGCCTTAGAAAATGAAAAATCCTGATTAGCTAACTTAATATACCTAGTTTAATTGCTTTATATTTTTAATTTCAGGCCGATTAATTACGTGGTTATTTAATAATTAATTAATTAAGCTCGAGGTCGGCTGAAAATTTGGGGTGTGCATTCGCTTGGGGTGTGCATTGACTAGGGATCTCGGTTATCCTTGATAGTGCGATACAGCCGTAAGGTCCCACTGTTTTTTGGCCCTAGGCTTACGATATACCCCCCATAACGATTATCGTAAGGATTTATGGTCCGGAGATTATTATTTTGGTGTAATATCGTTCTAATCATCGAACCCAATGGATTAATTCCTCTCTTCTATAGGGCCTTCTACCCCCCAAATCCCGGTAATTCGGAGTCGCGGACCATCGATCTCACTATTTCACAGCCTGTAGTATTTACCACTGATTCTACAGGCCTTTAGCAGCCTAAAAAGCGTCGAGGAGCTATTACTGAAGAGATTCTTTATATATCTTTAATTTTTATTATCTTTACGTGGATGCACGTGATTCTTGATATAACGATACCTCGGTGTATCGTTAGAAAAAGACGCTAAAATCGATATCGTTATATCGAGTTTCTGCTGTGTCAACTGGGTCCATGCAGCATTGGTGTTAGAAACCATTCATTCGGGCTCTCGGGCATCGATTCAACAGGCAATTGTTTCACAACGAATGTCCGAAGTCTCATCCGCTCAAGCCGAACAGTCGGCCGTATATTTTCCAGACGGCTTTGGAAAATCAGATCGCAGCGCGTGATATTGGAAGTCTGGAATCATGGCGATGACTAACTCGCTACGCCCGTCCCCGCGTGCCCTTCCCGCCGATTTTCTGTCCTGCAAATGCGAAAACGCGTGCGCCTTTTCAGAATCTCAAATTTTTATGTCTGTACGATCATTTTGGGGTTTGGGGGTGAGTGCTGGAGGGAGGTTGGCGATTTCGCCGGCGGACAATTCGTGAAAATTACGGTCTAAAAGCGCGCTCCAAATTGTTGAAATTAGGGGCCTGAGGCCCCGAATAGGCTTAGTAAGCCCTGGGCTGAATGCCCTGGAACGGAGCCTTAGGGGCTGTGCACTAATGGGGCTTAAGCCTATGGCTTATTTCCTAGTATAGTATGCCCTGTAAGGTTGAATCAGTTCAACTGGCATACTATAAGGCTCCCCGATTTAGGGGTTTAGTGCATGTGACTTAGGGGGGTTTAGGGCTATATATATAGGCTACTTACTATTATAGAATAGCAATTAATTCAGTATTATTTACTTGGTTTATATTGCATACACATGACCTTAGCTTTATTAAGCTAGTTTAATAGGTTATAAGTATTAGATACTACTTTTATATCCTATATTTATATATTATAAATTACTAAATTAGCTTATTTATACTTACTAGAAATATTCTTTAAAGTATATTATAAAAGACAACTTTAGTATAGAAAAGCCCCGAATTACTAGGCTTATAAGGCCCAATTATAGGCCCTAAAACGTTTAGATATATAGGCTTTTAATTAGTTAAAGCCTATAAAATATAATTAGTCTAGAAATTAAAATTACTTTATAAAACCGGGTTTTATAAGAAGTTTAAAGGCTTAAAGCTCTGGAAATAAGAGTAATTCTAAGGCTTTAAGACTTTCTAATAATTATATAAAAGTAAAGAATATTAAAGCAAGTATTATAATTATAAGTTTATATATTTAAAAGGCTTTATAATATATATTACTTCTTAAAATAACTAAAAAGTAATAAGAAATACTAAAAGCTTTATATATTTCCCTAAATATATAATAGTTTAATATTAAAATTTAGGCTTTTATTAGCTATAAGCTATTAAAATAAAGTATTACTATTATTATAATAGCTATAAAACTAAGTATTTTATAATATAAAATCGGAATTATTAAACTTATAAAAAGGCTCTTTAAAACCCTTAAAATATTAATATTTTTTTAGAGTTATTAGAGCTCTAAATAAGTGCTTTACTTCTCTAATATTATAGCTAAAGATTAATAAAACTACTATTAATTATAATATAATAATAGCTTGCTTTAATAAATATAAATAAAGAATAAAATTAAAAGAAGCTCTAAAAAAAACTATTTTAATTACTAAAATAAGAAAAAAGAGTCTTAAAAATGCCTTTTAAGAGAAGTACTTTAATTATAATAAATAAGGCTATAGAAAATCAGATTATAAAAGCAAAAAGTAAAAGAAATACTTTAGTATAAAGTTTTTAATAATTTTTAAAGAAAGTAAAGAACTTTTTTTTAAAATTTAAAAACTTATTATAGGTATTATAAGTATTATAAAAACTAGCTAAATAGCTTTAGTAAAGCCTACTTATAATAAATATTTACTATAAGTAATTAATTTTAGAAGCTTCTAGTATATAATTTATTTATAAAAGGCTTTTATTAAATATAAAATACTAGATATTTTTATTTTAGTAATTATAATAAATAGAGTTTAAATTCTAGCTATTACAAAAAGTATTATATTCTTATAAATAGCTCTAGAGGCCTTTATATAAATTATAAAGCTTATTAAAATACTTTATATATTTGGGCTTATTAAAAGCTTAATTTTATTATTATAGCTTTAAAATAAAAATATTATTATATATATTATTATATATATTATTACTAGTTATATTAGAAAGAAGCTTTTAATTAAACTTTAGAAAATAATAATAAAAGTTATTAGTTATTTAGAAAAAGTATATATTCTAAATAATATTTTATAAAATACTAATTTAGAATATAATTTCCTAAAAGCAATTATTATATTAGAAAACTAAACTAGTATTTATTTCCAATATTATTAATTTAGTTATTTAAGTCTTATAAGCTTAAAACTAGAATATATTATATTTATAGAATTTATAAAACTTATTAAAGCCTTTTAAAAGCCTTATAAAGCTTATATTAAGGCTAAAATAATACGAGTAATAAACTAAAAGATTTTTAAAAGAGTTATAGATTTATAATAATTTTTAAAAGCTCTTATAATATATTTATATTAAAGAGAAATACTTATATATTTATATTTATAAATAATTATATTTGAAAATTAGAAATATATTTTATTAAAATTAGAAAATAATTAAGAATTATATTTTTATAATTTAAGGCTCTAATAAAGCTAAAATTAAAATATAAATTCTTAAAGGCTTTATTATTAGATAATTATAATATATAATTTAAATATATTATTATTTATATTTTTAAATAAAATAAGGTTTCTAAATACTTAAACTAGAGCTTAATATTAATATTTAGAGCTATATTATTAAATATTAAGCTTTTTATATAATTCTAGAAAAAAGCTATAATTATAACTTATTATTTATAAAATTAAATATTTATAAGCTATATATTTATATTAAGGTAATATAAGTTATATAAGTTTAAATAAAAGAAAATTATAATAATAAATATAAGAGCTTTAAAGTTTAATTTAGAAAATATTAATTTAGAGAACTTTAATTCTTTTAATTAAAGAAAATTACTAATTATAGGGCTTTTAAAATATTATATAAATATAATAATTATAAAGTATTTAATTTCTAAAATCTATATTAAAATTATAAATAATCTTATTTATAATACTTATTAGAAATAAATAATTAATAAAGAATTCATTAAATTATAAGCCTTTAATATTTAAAAACCGGTTTTATTATTTTCTAAAAAGAAAGCTATAGATTATAAATATATATTTATAAGCTTAATTAATTAATATAAAGCTTAGCTAATAAGCTAAGGCTTTAATTAAGTTTCAGGAAATAATTTTCTAGAAACTTTTAGTTTTATTATTAAAGCTAAAAGCCTAAGAATTTTACTAGCTTTAAGGACTTATAAGAATTTGAAAATATATTAAATTAATATAATTAATATATATTTATATTCTAAACTTTATACTAAGATATATATATATAATTTTTCAAAGCCCTAAAGTATTTTAGATACTTAATATTTCTTTTATTTAATTCCTTATATAAACTTAAGTAATTAGAAAGAAAGTAATATATTAAAGCTTATATAAGACTTAAAACTTATAATTTTAGTTCTTGTTTTAATAAATCTAATATTTTTATTATTATAAATTATAATATAATTATAAGGTTTTATATAAATAATATATTAGTTTTAGGCTATAATTTATAAACTATTTAGAAAAATTATTAATAAAATAGCTTTCTTATAAGAAATTAAGAAATTAGAAAATATAGCTTTAATTTTAAGTATTTAGATATATAAGAATTGCTTTAAATATATCTTATATCTTAATTAAAATAAGTATTAGTATAGCTATTTCTTTGGGAATTATATATATAGTTACGGGATACGGGATATAAAACATAAATAATAGAATATAAATAATAGAATATAAGTAATAAGATATAGGATACGGGATATAATTATATAACCTCGTATTCTATTAGTAACTCGACTAGTAAACTAGATTTCTTTAGGTTTAGTAGATTTAGGAATTATATATTAATATTATAATACTATAATTCCTATTTCTAAATAATAACTTTACTAACCTTATATAAATAGTACTTTTATATCTATATAATAATACTATATATTACTAGTAAACTAATACTAATTAGTTAGTACTTATAAATCAGGAAGAATTAAGCTATACTTGCCTAAGATTTAGTTATTTAGGGGCAAAGCTATTATTCTAGTTAAAGAGGAAATAACTATTAATTCTATTATTTATAATTTAGTTATATAAGTAAGAAAGATACTTAATCTTACTAAGGCCTAATTATACTATATTAAAGAAAGAAATATCTATTAGTTCTATTATCTATAATTCGGTTATATAAATAAAAAAAATACTTAATCTTACTAAGTACTAAAATAGTTAATTATTTAACTATTTTATTTTATTTCTATTTAATCTTTATAAAACCCTTTTAAAAACTATCTTTTTTTAAATCTCTAGGGCTCTTAAGTCTTAGAACTATTAAGTTCTCCCGAAATCTCAATATTTCACTCCTTAAATTTCACTTCCTAAATTTCTTATTATAGACAAAATTTTTACCTTAAATATAATACCTATTATAAACTATCTATTTTATAAACTACTTTTCTTTTTATAAACCTATTCTTCTTATAAACTATTATATTTCGAACTAGATATAAGCCTATAAAATATATAATAATAGAATATATTATAGTAAATAATTTCTTTATTAGATTTATCTAATCTAATTACTCTATAGATAATAATAATTTTAAGAAATTAATAAGAAAGTAAAGATATAGGATTAACCTAAACTTTACTAAAGCAGATAAAATAACTGAGTTTTTAAATACCAAGCTATTTTAATATATTCTCTATAAAATAATTAATAATAATCTTTAGGAGCTATTTAGATATAACTTTAAGAACTTTACTTATTAAAAGAACTTTAATAAATTCGAATTTCCGGAGATACTATATCTATATAAGACCCTTTAGTATAGTAGTATATTTATATAATAAAATAATAGTACTAATACTATTATAAATACCCTATATATTATTATAAAAAAGAATAAATAATATATATAATTAAATAAAGATATATTAGTAGCCAGACTAGACCTTATTAAGGAACTAATCCTATTAGGCTTTATTACTCTTATAAAGAATAAATGCCTAGAACCTATTATCTTTAATATTTCTATATTATTATTACTTTCTCTATTATTTTCTTTATTACTATATTCTATATTTCTACCAGATTTAATACTAGTATAAAAGAATATATTCCTATTACTATTATTACTATAACTATAACTATATCTAAATAATCCCTAATTTCCTTTAATTATAAGACTTATTAGGGAAGTTACTAAGATTTATATTAAAGAATAAAAGTATAATAGATCTAATAGTAATTTTAATTATAAACTTACTATTTTCCTTAATATTTACTAATATATAAAGCTTTTATAAAAGATACTAATACGAGCTTTTCCTACTATACTAAAGGAACTAGCTCAAGACTACTTCTATAGTAACTAGCTCTCTTAATATATATATAAAAAGGCTTGTATTAATATCTATAGCTTTTTTAAAGGCCCTGGATTTAAATATTAAAATTTAAATAAGTGAAATACTATTATATTAGCTTTTATAATAGCTAAATTTCCGGAAAAGATAATATTTAAGACTATTTAATTACTAATTAATAAACTATATTAACTATAATATAGTTTTATATCTAATTTATAAAATACCGAATTTCTTTATAATAAAATTATTATCTCTTACTAAGGCTTCCGGATATATAAATATGTAATTTTAGACTTTTCTATAAATCTCGGCTAGTTTATTAATAAGTTCTAGTTATTTATTACTATATATAAGAGCAAATAATAAGCTAATCCCGAAACCTTCTTTACTAATTAATAATATTATTCTCAGAACTCTCTAAGCTATTATTTTTCCGGAAATTATTAATATAGACCTAGTTATAACTTTAGAACCCGTAATAACTACTTCAAGCCCTATAATTATAATAATTATATTTCGAAGTTATATTTTATATATAAGAAACCCGAATATTACTTATAAAAGTATATACTAGAGAAATAAGAGGCTAAAAAGGCTCGATTTAGGAATAGAAATATCTATTAGTTCAGATCCCGAAATACCTATAACTTTAATAAATGCTTTAGTAGTACTTATATATAGTATATTACTAAAGCTAAAAGTAAAGAAAATAATAAGAATAATAAGAATAAACTAGTAAATAATACTTTTAAGGCTTTATTAGTAGAAATAGATAAAGAAAAGAAATACTAACCAGATTTCTATTTTACTTTAGTTAAAAGCTTTTTAGCTACTTCTATTATTCTTATTCTATTAATAATTATAGCTAATACTCTTATAAATAACCTTACTTCTTTTTTTCTTATATACTAGATAATAGGCAAAACTCATACTTTAGAGCCTATTAAATCCTTAATAGAAAATGCCTAGACTTTTATAATTAATAATATATTAAGATATAATACTTATTACTTTTATAAAGTTATAATTAATACTAGAGCCTTTAGATATTTAACTACTAGTTCTAACTAATTTCAAGCTCTTTAATAAACTAATAATAGTATTAAACTTAGTAAAACTACTAGAAATCAAGTTAATATCTAGTTTAGTATTAGATCTATATCTTTTATTAGATCTATAATAGTAAGTATACTAATTAGGTAAGTATAATTTTATATTCTATTTTTAAAGATTCTATTTTTGCTTAGCTTAGCTAATATAGATAAGCTAGGGATCTATTTTAATAATTTTACTAATTATCTTATTATTTTACTAAAAAATATATATTTATAGTATAATATTTTAAATACTCTTTTTTGCTTTGAAATATTATATTATAAGGCTTTATTTTCGAATTCTTTACTTATAATTCTTGCTTTCTTATAGAGATTAAATTATAATATCTCTATTATTATTTTAGTTATTTATCTATTAGTAAGCTTCGAAATATACTAGAATAAACAGGCCATAATATTAATATAAAAGCTTTTAAGTACTTTATAAAGTATTATAAGTAATACTAGAAATATAACTAATTACCCGAATAATTCAAGTTTAATCTAAGAAATAATATTAGCTTTAATTATTTTATTATTATTAATATTTTCTATATTTATAGTAAGCTTATACTTTATATTATTAATAAAGGTATTTAATATTAAGCCGGCTAATAGCTCTAGAATATTAGTATAATATATATCTGGGATATACTTAAGTAATACTAGATTAATAACTATTTAGGCCTTCCTAATTAGATTATAGTAAATGCCGGAAAGTAGTTTACTAGTAAGAAGTTCGCTTAGCTTATAAATACTATAGGAACTAAGGTTAAGATTATTCTTATAGAAGCTTATAACTCCGTCGGAATTATAGAATATTACTATAGCCTAATCTAATATACTTATTTTATTATTATAGCCAAAGTTAATAGAATTAATAAGAATATTATACTTTAAATAGCTTTTAAGGCTATTAATAACTTTATAGGACCTAATAGTATTATTTTAACTCTTTTAATTTATAATACTTTATTTCGAATAACTAAATATAATACCTTATTACTTATTATATTATAGTAATTAGTAGTATTTAAGAAGATAATAGTAGAAATTTAGAAGCTTTGAGTTAGATATTAAATTGCGAATGCTTTAAATATCCGAAATAGTTCTAATACTACTAATATCTATAAACTATTCCTAAATTTAAATATTCTTATTTAGTATAAAGGAAATACTAGTTAATCTAGTAGTTAGGATAAACTATATAAGCTAGTAGCTATTAATGAGGAGGACTATATACTAGCTCTATTATATAGTAATATTACTTTCCGTTTAACTTTCGTAAAGCCCTTTTATATAGGAAATATTAAGGTTATTACTAATAGCCCCGAACCTGAACCTATTTCCGAACCTAATAATAAGGCCAAAGATAATACAGGTATAATTCCTCTTACTATTCCTGCTATTCTACTAAAGTATAATAGAGAACGCCTTTATAAGACCCCGGATATTATAGTATTTCTATAAGATAATAAACTATATAAGGATTTCTATTAAGTTAAAGTTACTAGCCTCTTAGAAAAGAATATATTTAAGGTTACTTCTAGATCTTAGGTACTAAAAGAGATACATATCTTTAATTCCCGGTTTATTAATAAGATTAAGAATAAGAGTACGGAGAAAGAGCTTAAGAAGTCGAGACTAGTTATTTAAGCTTATAATAATAATAAGAAATATATAATATTAATATAATTACTTACTATCTAATATATTAGCTAGAGAATTATCCTTAGTATTACTACTATAATAATAGATACTATAGAATTATATTTATATAATATCTCGCAAGCTTATATCTAATTAATAACCTTACTTAATTATAATTTCTATATTAACTTATCTTATAAGCTTACTAGAAAGCTAAATTTAAAGAATAATTCTGTTCTAAAGATTATAAAACTACTATATAATATACCGGAAGCTAGGAACTACTAATTTAAGACTTACTATTCCTATTATATTAATGAGCTCTTTATAAAATAGTCGACTTATAACTCTTGCCTACTTTATAGTAAGTAATTTTTCGGAATTATTAGCCTTTAAACTAATAATATCTTATTTATTAGAACTAATGATTTTGTAAAGGCAAAGTAACTAAAGCTCTATAAGGCTAAGTTCTTGGCTAAGGAGCGTGAATCCCTTACTTTTGACTATAATCTCAAGTTTAATAGAGATATTATTTATATAAATACTACTGGAATTACTTTTATATAGGAATACTAGTATAAAAACCTCTAAACTATTTCTATAAAGAATATTACTACTATAAGTAGTAGGGGTACTATTCGTTAAAATCTCTCTATTAAGGACTAATATATTGCCTAATATACTAGAGGAGTATATATTGCATTAGTCTATTAACCAGAAGCTTTATATAATCTATTAATTACTATTTAAGTTATTAAACTCTCGGAAACTAATATAAAGGCACTTAATAAGTGTATTTAATAGCAAATTAAGAATGCCGCTAGAGAACTGAGATTCGTAAAGCTAGTAAAGAAGTTCTTATATTTAATCGTTTTTACGGATGCTTCGTTTGCAAATAATAGAGATCTCTTTTCCCAAATCAGATACGTTCTAGTTCTAGTAAATAAAACTAGACATACTAATATTATCTACTAGTTCTCTACTAAATGCAAGAGAGTTACCAGAAGCATTCTAGCTTCGGAACTCTATAGTATGGCTTATGGTTTTAATATAGGCGCTTTAGTTAAATCTATAATTAATAGAGTACTAGAAATAGAACTACTACTAGTCGTCTATACGGATTCAAAGTCATTATATGAATACCTCGTCAATTGGGTACTACTCGAGAGAAACGCCTAATAATTGACGTAATATGCCTCCGCCAGGCGTATAAATAATAAGAGATTGCGGAAATCAAGTGAATTAAGGGAGAATTAAACCCTGCTGACTCTATAACGAAATTAAAGCCATTAAATACCCTTAAGCGCCTCATTAATACGAATACCATATAGTTAGATATAGAGGAATAAGTCAAACGCGAATAGAGCAGGAAATAGACATATGAATAAGAGGATATACATGGAGATTCCCTTAGCGTCTGGCATCTGGGCATCTAGTATCTAAGCATCTGGCATCTGAGCATCTGGTACTAGGCCGGATTAGGGAATATGCATGCGATCGGAGGGGAGCACTATTTTCTGTTTTTCGCGTTTTTAGAGAGTTTCCAGTATTAGTATAGCTATTCCTTTGGGAGTCACGTGCACAGTCACGGGACACGGGACACGGGACATGGGCAATGGGACATGGGCAATGGGATATGGGCAATGGGACATGGGCAATGGGACATGGGATACGGGACATGGTTATATGACCTCGCATCCCATTAGTGACTCGACCAGTAGACTAGACCCCTTTAGGCTTAGCAGATTTAGGGATCGCATATTAATACCACAATACTGTAATCCCTACTTCTAAATAATAACTTCACTAACCTTATGCAAATAGCACTTCCACGCCTATATAACGGTGCCATGCATTACTAGTGAACCGATAATAAGTATATTATAGGCCTTATAAAGAGATTTAAACTAGAGAAAGCTAAGCTTATAAATCTTTTTATAAATAATTAAAATACTCTAATTATAAAATAATTAAGGAAGAAATAAGCTAATTAAAGCTTATATTAAAAGGCTATAAGCTATATTATATAATAAATATAATAAATAAATACTTTATTATAAAATACTTATATTTATTTAATAAGAAATCTATTATTTAATTCTTTATTAAATAGTATTATATAGCTATTTCTATTATTTAATTAAAATATATTAACTTATTAGAAGCTAGCAAATTAGAGCTTTATTTAGAAAACTAAAATATATTTAATATTTAAATATTACCTTATTAATTTCTATATTTAGTAATAATTAGAGTTATATAATATTAGCTAGAGACCCTATAGCTTATAGCTAAACTAAATATATTAATATTTGCTATTATTATATTAGAAAGCTAATAGCTTTTAATAAAATTATTATTAAATATATTTTTATTAAGAAAATAATAGCTAATATACTTATTAAGCTTCTATTATTTATAGTTCTTAGATATTATATAAAGGGGCTATTTATATTATAATCATAAAATTATAAGCTTTAGTAAATAAAGTAATATTTATGGAATTTATTTTTTAGGGCTATTTATAGTAATATATAAGAGAATTATTAAAATTAAAGGCTTGAGGCCTTTAATAAGCTTAGTAAGCCCTGGGCTAAATGCCTTAAAATAGCGCTTAAGCTATAGGCTTATTTCCTAGTATAATATGCTCTATAAGGTTAAATTAATTTAACTGGCATACTATAAGGCTCCCCGATTTAGGGGTTTAGTACATGTGACTTAGGGGGGTTCAGGGCTATATATATGGGCTACTTACTACTATAGAACAGCAGTCAATTCAGTATTGTTTACTTGGTTTATATTGCATGCACGTGACTGTAGCTTTATTAAGCTAGTTCAACACAAATTTTGACTACCTCTATAACAGCGACCACTAAGCAATAACTTTTCATGTTTCGAAAAGCTCGCACCGGAATTAGAAATATAGATCTAAATACCCAGAATTGTTTTCACATACGACCATAGACTGAGGAGAATTGGGTTATCTCCATGCTCTCGAGCCACTCTAGCATCAGAGGTGCAGTATAGATCATACTAAGAGATGAGATCGTGGTTATTAAACAAAATTCAAGTTCAAATGTAGTTCTCGGATCTCATTTTCTAAGCTCCAGCCTTTCGCCGTCGGGGCAAGTCAAAATCCTCGAAACGAGTTCCAAGATTCGAGCCGTGGAAGCAAGAGCAGCATAATTTCCACATGATATTGCTTTTAATATCGGGTTTAACTTATACTTTAACGTATCAACCACTATTTTCTCCGAATCTCTTCCTTCTCGCCTCTTCCTTCTCGCCTCTTCCTTCCCTCAACTTCTCCACTCTCCAAATCCTTCGACCACAAAAATCTTTTGCGTAAGAACTAAGCGCAGTCTTTCGCCACAATTTTGAGACGAGCTTATTAAACGCAACGCTTCAAGGAGACATTTCTATTAAGGAGTGCCGGCGAGTCGCCGTGGATTAGAAGATACTAAGCTAAGGAGGAAAGGAGTGAAGCTCTAAGGGCACCTGCTAAGATAAAATACATCTTCCTGGAAACAATTAATGCTCCCGTGCTCCCTAGCGCAGTAGCTTGACCTCCTCAAGGGCCACTGAGAGTCATGTGAAGTCATGTGACGCACGAACTGTCACACCTACCGGACATGCCAGCTCCTTCGTTTATACCATTATAGGAATCAAAAGAAAACTTTGATGTTCTTATTGCAAAGCTATACGATGCATAGCATGAGTAGTACCCGCAGAGAGTTTCAGTTATTTCTCTACATTAAAGTGACAGCACCAGGGTATTGTTCTTGTTACTTGAAAAGCTCTCCGTAGCGAGAGAGGTGACTTTAACTCTATTTGATGCGATATCATTCTCGAGGTTCGAATTCACGAGCACGCCGTCATCTACGCGTGCCACGAGAAGGTCGCGTTCGCGGTCTTTGATGTCTTTCGCGGGCCGGGGCCGGGGACCGGGGTGGTGGTTTTTCACTTGTTTGAATATCATCCTTAGTCTGCTGAAGAGAGACTCTGAGAGATAATGCCATTGGATTGCCTTCCAACTACGCCGAGGGTGCCGTGATTCGGTATGTTCCCCAGATACTTCCGATGTATAATCGGAATAGTCGACGGTCGAGATATCAGAACGTGGGTTAACTTCGTGAATATTGACAGATGAGGGATTCGAGGGAGTGGAGGGAAAAGATAACGCTGGCGAGAAATCTTCATGAACATAGGCTTCTATAGGCTCCATCGATACCCGTCTCTCACTTTGTAGATCTGGTGCTAACACGTTCCTTGGCATAGAGGATAAGGGAAAGATTGAAGTACCTTCTCCTTTAGGGTTTGAATCTGTGGCATTGTTGGATTGTTGGCTGGGTGAGTAAAGGCAATTGGCGTAGGCCAAAGCTTCAGTCTCCCCCTTCGCACTCAGGTAGTGTCTTAGCCCTTGCTGAGCAGCGAAGAATGCAAATGTAGGTTGAATCCTTGATATCGTTTGAGCGGCAGTAGAGTCGGGGCTCTCTAGTATTTTACTTTTAACGTAGCTAGCATCTCTGGACCCCTCCGTGTAGTTTTTCTTGTTGTCAGCTCGAGGAGGTCTGCGCTTAGCCACGGACCAGTGCATAAGCTTCTCCTCGGCCGCCTTGAAGGTAACGAGCCCCCAAAGCCACCTCGCAACATTGTCAAGTTCGTCCACCAACTCTACCTGGGCGCCCTGTGAGTTTTCTTCAGCGCGTCGCGCGTGATTCATAAATAGCCGGATCAATGGCTTGGCATGATCAAACCACGCTTCTCTTTTCAGTGCATTCAGTTCCGAGATGTGCTTCAGTTCTATGAGAAATCCACTCATCAACTGAACATCAGGGTCAAATCCTTTCCCACAGAGACACTTTGAGATGTGTCGTTGTGCATTTGGTGTCTCCAGAAAGTCTTTGACACTCTTGTGCAGAAATTGCACCGTTTGCTTCGTTGGGCTTGTCTCTGCTGTGTTTGATACCTCCAAAAGCCCAAGACACCTGCTTTTAGTTCGGCCTCTCATACTGATACACATATCTTTTTGTTTCTTCTGGGAAAACTTAAGTGGTTCTGATAGGATAGCGAATTTGAGGTCTGGGGTTTCCGCGAAGCAGAGTTGACGGAGCGTCAACCGATGATGGGCAGCTTTCACTAGCAGAAGCAATCTGAACCCTTCTTCCAAGTACCAAGATGGCTTCACCCGACCCAACATATGCCAGTAGAGGTCCTCTAGATCGTCTGGAAGTTCTTGAAGTCGTCGTTCAAGGTCTTCACCACGGTCAAAATTCCCAATCCCTTCCATTAAGGACTGTACGACTAACTTAACCCATAGAAACACACCAGCGGCTTTATTGAGGATCTCGTCAATAAGTCGTGGCTGTAGCTCTGGTTCTTCATACTTTAATTCTTTCATTCTTTCGTTATCGCCCAACCGACTTTTGACGTAGATTTTGATATCATCGAAAGTAAGATTCTGCAAGCTCAGTCCAGGAAAGCTACCGAAACCCCTCTCAAACACAAGCAATGGTCGACTGGAAACACATACTTTAACGTGCTTCGATTGTCCAACCTCAACGAATAGTCTAGCAATTTCCGAGTGGTCGCCGTGGTATTCGTCTAAGCCGTCCACGAATATGCAGATCTTAAGGGGACATATGTCTTGATGTATTAGCCTAGCGAACGCACGCTTGAGTCTTGATAGAGTCCAATGGCCAGCCAGGTCTGTTGTTGTTAACCCCAAAGATTCTGACAACACCACCGGGATCAGTTCTCTGTGGTTCTTCAAGTACTGGTAGAGAAGTGATCGAAGAAGGCCGACCTGAGTCTTCTGGAGCTCACCTCCACTATACCAGAAAAAGAAGCCCGCTATAGCAAGTGGTAAATTCCCAGCCCAGTGATTCAACGCTTGTCTGGTTAAATCGTGGTTGAAAAGATGCTTCATGAGTGTTGACTTTCCTGAACCAGCTTTACCGTTGATCCAGTAGAGGCCATCGCCAGTTTCCAGCCATTTTAGGTAATTGTCCCAACGTCGATCCTTACTGCGTGGACGTTTGAAGATCCAATCGAAAGTTTGAAGTTCAGCATCTGCAATCTCATCTTCACGATCCGTCATAATTGGGAATGTGAGACTATTCCAGACCTCAGACTCGATTTCAGCAAGCTTAGTAGCAAATCCATGGGCAGTGTCTTGTATGATTGATTCCTCTATCGTCTTACTTGATCCATTGCCAGCTGACAGCAAGGTCAATTTGTCCTCACCGCGAGTCCCTCGCACTTTCAACGGGATTAAAGGAACCGAACTATCACGACCATTTTTATCGCTGTCTTCCTTCACTTCAGGAATCGGCCAACGGGGTAGAATTTCCCATTGGCGTCGAATTTCATCCGACAACGTCTGTGTCATCGAGTTCTGAAATTCGGTGAATTGATCCACTTGTCGATCGGCCATTAAGGTGAAGTCCTGTCTATAAATTGCTGATTAGCATTAGGCTTCCCAAGACAAGGAGGGCAATACTACCTCAGTGATAGTAGAATATGCCATGCAAGCTGAGATTGATATTTACTGAGCCTTTGCTGCAATCCCACGAGCTCTGAATCCTGCCACATGCATTGCACTGCCTTCGCCGTGCTCTGCCATCGTCCTGGTTTTCTTTGGAGTTTGAGCTTCTCGAAACGAACAAGAAGTTCTGCGGCCAAGTTCCTGCAATCGTTTATAATGTCCTGAAGCCCATTCTGCGCGGTCGCTTGCGGCAGTTTCTCGCCCAGCCTCGTGTCGTACTGCAATAAGTTTTCGGACACCGTATCAATGCTTTCGATGAAATCTTTGAGGAGCGTTTCCGACTCTTTGTTCGAAACAGTGACCCCGGTCCCCGCGGTATATATCTCCAGAGATGTGGAAATCAGCTTCTGACCGAAATCTAGAAACTGGACGACATTGCCAGCTACTCCGAGAGCAGCGATTGCCTCCATGGTTGGATTGAACTCGGTTAGACAATTATTCTCTGTTATGATCGAAGTGCTGACACGCTTTGAGGTCTGTAAGCCGTTGAGCCTGTACAAAAGTCTGGCAAAATATGGGAAGGCTACCGAACTTAAGTTTTCCTGCCAAATACGGTGAAGCATCGTCATACGGCTGATCGCTGCGCAACCCCACTGGGAGGCTTTGCATGGTGGCTTGATTCCCTGTGCTGCGCCCCTTGAAATTCAGAAAGGTGGAGGCGCATTCTAGTCCCAGAACAAGACCACTAAACTCTGAACACGTCAACGGTGATCACATGAAAATTTACTACGAGTTTGTGCACGTACGTCCCAACTCAATTACAACTCGGTGATCTGTTCGGCTGCGGCCAGCTTTTCACCTCGCGTATGCCTTCCTTCAGGCCTAATTTTAATTTAACTATTATCCCTTCGTCCGGCGAGACATTACTAACGTATTAGCCATATCTGTGGCACCCAATAAAACTCCAGAAGCCATAATTTTATGCCCCGCCAGCCAAACGAGACCCCCCTGCCCACGCTAGTAATGTCTCGCCGGACTAGGGATGTAAAATTCACGTAATTTGAGCCTTCGTTATATAATAATCTAATATAACAGTCAAAAAGGTGTTATTACGTTAGTATTATAGCACGTGACGCACTAGCCATACTAAGCTTAGCTTATATAGCGATTTCTCGCAAAGCTTTAAAATTCTCTAGAAATATTATTAATACTATTATTAATTATATATTTAAAATAATTTGAATTACTTATTTCTTCTTTTAAAATACCTGCTAGTATTACTTAACCGAATCTTAATAATAATTTTATTATTGCCTAAATTAGAAGAATTCTCAAAATTAATAATTTTAATAAAGTAATCTATATTTACTATAAAGAAAATAAAGCTCGAAATACTATTTAGTATTATAAAAGGCATTTATATAATTATATTTTATTTATAAAATAAAAAGCAAAGAAAGAAAAGAAAGAAATAGTACTTAAAAGAAAGCATTTAGTTAAGTTTATTAATAATTTCTTTAAGCTCTTTAATTTAATTAATATAAAGCTTTTTATAATAGCTATTTATATTTTTATAACTAACTTCTTTATATTTGAAATATTAGAATAAAAAGCCTTTTTTAAAAAGATTTATTTAAGCCTTTTATATATTAATAATTCTTTAATAATTTATTTTATTTTATATATATAAATATTAAAAAGCAAGTTCTTAATATTATTATTAAGGTTAATTATATTTAAATTATTACTAATAACTTTATAAATATATTAAAAATATATATTAAAAATACTTCTTTTTTAATAAATAAAAAATTATATTATTAGAAAATAAGAAGTTATTATTAGTATAGCTATTTCTTTGGAAGTTACATATATAGTTACGGGATACGGGATACGGGATATAGGTAATAGGATATAGGCAATAAGATATGGGATACGGGACATGGTTATATAACCTTGCATCCTATTAGTAACTCGACTAGTAGACTAGACCCCTTTAGGCTTAGCAGATTTAGAGATCGTATTACGAAACCGGGCTCTGGGCTTAGAAAGCAAAGTAGAGTGGCTCTTAATCCAAGGATTCTAAACTAAGGAGGGAAGCTCGTAAGTGCGGGAGCTTGGTGTTCTAAATACTAGCCCCAGCCGCATGCGTCATCGCGATCACGTGACGCTAAATTTACCAGTGAAGCGGTAGAGCGTAACAGATCGCATATTAATACTATAATACTGCAATCCCTACTTCTGAATAATAACAACTTTACTAACCTTATATAAATAGTACTTCTATACCTATATAACGGTACCATGTATTCCTGGTAAACTAATACTAATTAGTTTATATATATAGATTAGAGAATAAAATCTTTTAAGCTAAAGAAGTATCCGGTAGCCTATAGCAAAATTGAACTAGTCTATATTAAAAGGGGGAATTACCTATTAACTCTATAAAGCATCCGGTAGCCTAAGAGAGAAAATAGCTAGCTCTTGCCAAGGACTAATAGTATATCAAATAATTTAATTAATTATAATTATTAGCCGGTATTACGAGTCGCTTAGACTAATGGATACACATGTAGGGAAATAGCTTTACTATATGAGTAATTAGACTAAAAGGTATAATAATAAGGTTAGAAGCCTTATTAGCTATTCTACTATATGAGAGCACAGTGCATATCACGTGACTAGCCGCGCACGTGATACACAACTATAACAGCCGGTAATCAAATTAAATTAAGTCAGAATCATAATAATTAAATTATAATTAATTATTTACTTAATTTAATTAAATATAATTAATTATTTAGTCACGTGGTATTACACGTGACTGCGGATATAGCAAAAGCGTTATGGCATGAAAATAAGGTTTGCTCTAGCCTAATTTGGATGCCACTTTACTATAATAAGCTTAGTAGCGGCTATGTCCGCTTAGTAAGCGAGCCGGAAGGCACTAGAACTACCTCGACTTTTTAGTAATTCTTTACTACCTTATAAATAATATAATTATAAATAAAGGAATTATAAATAAAGGAATTATAAATAAGGAATCTTAGAAATCAGTGATTTAAAATCAGGGAAGTATTTCTAATTAGATGCTTATTAAAGAATCTTCTAGATTTTTAGACTTTTTATATATAAATAACTAATTCTCCTTAATTTTCTAGTAATTCCTTTATTTTAAAACTATATATTATATTAACTACTTATCCTATTAAAAAGATTTCTACTATAAAATTACTCGAAACTACTATACCTATCTGGAAATATTATTTATTAAGCTTAATATCCTTTAAAATAGAGAGAACTTTAAACTAGAACTACTTAAATAATAACCTTCTATCTTTTCTCTTAAATATTATTCGAAAACTCTTAATTCTCCTAAAGAGAATCCGGAGGATCTAATTAACTATTAAACAGTTACTATTAAGTACTTATTTAAGAACTATAAGTAAGTTATATTTATTAGAATTAAAGGAATTAAAGCTAATATAATATTAGTAAAGTATTTTAAAAGTAAAGAATTAATATTACTATAAGTAATTATAAAACTTATTATCTTAATATATATAAATCGGTTAATATTAATAAAGCTTTAAAAGATAAAGCTCTTATAAGTAAGTTTAAATTATAATTAAAACTTAAAGAAATAATA
This sequence comes from Hyaloscypha bicolor E, assembly GCF_002865645.1. Classification (NCBI taxonomy): domain Eukaryota; kingdom Fungi; phylum Ascomycota; class Leotiomycetes; order Helotiales; family Hyaloscyphaceae; genus Hyaloscypha; species Hyaloscypha bicolor. The sequence continues at coordinate 227,817 of NW_020194551.1, read as the reverse complement.
AACTAACTTTTTATTTTAGATATTATTATAGAAAATATAGCCGAATTAAGTCAAATATCTATTACAAGTTCCTTTAATAAAGGTTCTAGTAATACGAACTTAGAATTCTTTACTATAACTTACTTTAAGAGGTTATTATTAGACTTTATAATTAATAATAATATTTCTTTTTATATAGTTATTATTTCAAGCTTTTAAAAGCTTTTTAATTACTTAAACTAGTAAGTTATTAAAAAATTATCTTATATATTATTAAACTAATTTCTTTATAGTAAAATATTGCCTTTATATTCTCAAGTTCTTATAGACGAACTTATTTTAAGGTTTAATAAAAATAGTAACCTTATTAAAGAAGAATTATTAGAAAATATCTTATTAAATAGTACTTTCTCTATTACTTTAGATATCTGAATAACTATAAATTAAAAGGCTTATTTAGGAATTATTATATAAGTTATTCTTATTAACTTATTAATAAATATTTACTAATTTAATTTCTAGATATTTTATAAATAAAGATTTTAAATTAAAATCTTATTTACTAGCTATAAAAGATTTAAAGGATATTTATAGTAGTAAATATATAAATTTGGTCTTACTAGAAGCTTTAAAAGTATATAGTATTAAGTATAATATTATTAAATAAGTAATATAACTCTTGTTTTTTAAAATAATTACTAATATATTTTATTTAGTATTACTCGAGATAATACTAGCTCAAATAATACCTTATTATAAGCTTTTATAAAGTATTATAATAAGAAAAGTATTAAATTTCAAGGAGATATTTCTTATATAGCTTATATATTAAATCTAGTAATTCAAGATATTTTAAAAGCTCTTATTAAGAATAATTATAATACCTTTTATTTTATAGATTTATATAAGTAAGAAAAAAATAAACTTGAAAAAAGAGAAAAAAGAAAAGAAATAGAATAAATAATAAATAAGTTTCTTATATTATTTATAAGAGATTTACTAATAAATTATAGATTTATTAATTTAAAGAAAGGTTAGAAAACTTATTATAAGTCTTAAATATAATTAAGAAAATCAATAACTATTAGAAGCTCAGATTAAAGCTTTTAATATAGAAAATACTCGATTCCCTTAACTTAATAAGTAAATATTATTTTCTTTAATTAAATATTAATTAAAACTAGCTATTTATAGATTAAAAAACATAATAGTTTTTAATTTATTATATATTAAAAGACTTTATATATATAGTAAAAACTCGCTATAATAATTCTTAATTTAGTAATTATTAGTATAGCTATTCTTCTAGAAATCACGTATATAGTTACGGGATACGGGATACGGGAATAAGTAATAGGTAATAAAATATAGATAATAAAATATGAGATACGGGATATAATTATATAATCTCGTATTTTATTAGTAACTTAACTAGTAAACTAGACTCCTTTAGGCTTAGTAGATTTAGGGATTATATATTAATATTATAATATTATAATTCCTATTTCTAAATAATAACTTTACTAACCTTATATAAATAGTACTTTTATATCTATATAATAATACTATATATTACTAGTAAACTAATACTAATTAGTTAGTACTTATAAATTAGGAAGAATTAAGCTATATTTGCCTAAAATTCGGTTATTTAAGAATAAAGCTATTATTCTAGTTAAAGAAAAGATAATTATTAATTCTATTACTTATAATTCAATTATATAGGCAAGAAAGATATTTAATCTTATTAAGGCCTAATTATACTATATTAAAGAGGGAAATATCTATTAGTTTTATTACTTATAATTCGGTTATATAGGTAAAAAGGACATTTAATCTTACCAAGTACTAAAATAGTTAGCTATTTAACTATCCTATTTCATTTCTATTTAACTCTTATAAAACTTTCTTAAAAACTATCTTCTTTTAAATTCCTAGAACTTTTAAGCTTTAAAATTATTAAGTTCTTCCGGAATCTCAATATTTTATTCCTTAAATTTTATTTCCTAAATTTCTTATTATAAATGAAATTTTTACCTTAAATATAATATCTATTATAAACTACTTATCTTATAAACTATTCTTTTCCTTATAAACCTACTCTTTTTATAAACTACTATACCTCGAACTAGATATAAGCCTATAGAATATATAATAGCGAAATATATTATAATAAATAATTCCTTTATTAGATTTATCTAATCCAATTACTTTATAAATAATAATAATTTCAAGGAATTAGTAAGAAAGTAGAGATATAGAATTAATCTAAACTTTACTAAGGCAGATAAGATAACTAAGTTCTTAAATACTAAGCTATTTTAATATATTCTCTATAAAATAGTTAATAATAATCTTTAGAAGCTATTTAGATATAACTTTAAGAACTTTACTTATTAAGAGAACTTTAATAAATTTAAATTCCCGGAAATACTATATTTATATAAGATTCTTTAATATAGTAATATATTTATATAATAGAATAGTAATATTAATACTATTATAAATACCCTATATATTATTATAAAAGAAAATAAATAATATATATAATTAAATAAGAATATATTAGTAGTTAGATTAGATCTTATTAAGGAACTAATCCTATTAGTCTTTATTATTCTTATAAAAAATAAGTACTTAAAACCTATTATTTTTAATATTTCTATATTATTATTACTTTTTCTATTATTATATCTTATATCTCTACTAGATTTATATACTAGTACGGAAGCTCTAGAAGTAAATAGTATACTTCTATTACTATTACTATTATAACTATATCTAAATAATCCCTAATTTCCTTTAATTATAAGACTTATTAGGGAAATTACTAAAATCTATACTAAAAAGTAAAAATATAATAAATCTAATAGTAATTTTAATTATAAACTTACTATTTTCCTTAATATTTACTAATATATAAAGCTTCTATAAGAGATACTAATATAAGCTTTTTCTATTATACTAAAGAAACTAGCTCAAGACTATTTCTATAATAACTAGCTCTTTTAATATATATATAAAAAGGCTTATATTAATATCTATAACTTCTTTAAAGGCCCTGGATTTAAATATTGAAATTTAAACAAGTAAAATACTACTATATTAGCTTCTATAATAGCTAAATTTCCGGAAAAGACAATATTTGAGACTATTTAATTATTAATTAATAAACTATATTAACTATAATATAGTCTTATATCTAACTTATAAAATACCGAATTTCTCTATAATAAGATTATTACCTCTTATTAAGGCTCCCGGATATATAAATATATAATCTCAGACTCTCCTGCAAATCTTAGCTAGCTTATTAATAAGCTCTAGTTATCTATTACTATATATAAGAATAAATAATAAGCTAATCCCGAAATCTTCTTTACTAATTAATAATACTACTTTTAGAATTCTCTAAGCTATTATTCTTCCGGAAATCATTAATACGGACCCAGTTATAACTTCAGAACCCGTAATAATTACTCTAAACCCTATAATTATAATAATTATATCCCGAAGTTATATTTTATATATAAGAAACCCGAATACTACTTATAAAAGCATATACTAGAGAAATAAGAGGCTAAGAAAGCTCGATTTAGGAGTAGAAATATCTATTAATTCAGATTCCGAAATATTTATAACTTTAATAAATGCTTTAGTAATACTTATATATAGTATATTACTAAAGCTAAAGGCAAAAAAGGTAATAAAGGTAATAAGAATAAACTAGTAAATAATGCTTTTAAGGCTTTATTAGCAAAAACGGATAAAGAAAAAAAATACTATCCAGATTCCTACTTTACTTTAGTTAAGAGCTTTTTAGCTACTTCTATTACTCTTACTCTACTAATAACTATAGCTAATATCCTTATAAATAACCTTACTTCTCTTTCCTTTATATATTAGATAATAGGCGAAAACTATATCTTAAAGCCTATTAAACCCTTAATAAAAGATACCTAGACTTTTATAATTAATAGTATATTAAGATATAATACTTATTACTTTTATAAAGTTATAATTAATACTAGAGCCTTTAGATATTTAACTACTAGTTCTAACTAATTCCAAGTTTTCTAGTAAACTAATAATAGTATTAAACTTAATAAAACTACTAAAGATTAAGTTAATATCTAGTTTAGTATTAGATTTATATCTTTTATTAAATCTATAATAGTAAGTATACTAATTAGATAAGTATAATTCTATATTATACTTTTAAAAACTCTATTTTTACTTAGCTTAGCTAATATAAATAAGCTAGAAGTTTATTTTAATAATCTTACTAATTATCTTATTACTTTTACTAGAAAATATATATTTATAATATAATATTTCGGATATTTTTTCCTGCTTTAGAATATTATATTATAAGGCTTTATTTCCGAATTCTTTATTTATAATTCCTGCTTTTTTATAAAAGTTAAATTATAATATCTATACTATTATTTTAGTTATTTATTTATTAATAAGCTCTAAAATATACTAGAATAAGCAGGCTATAATATTAATATAAAAGCCTTTAAGTATCTTATAAAGTACTATAAATAATACTAAAAATATAGCTAATTACTCGAATAATTCAAGTTTAATCTAAGAAATAATATTAGCTTTAACTACTTTATTATTATTAATATTTTCTATATTTCCGGTAAGCCTATACTTTATATTATTAATAAAAATACTTAATATTAAGCCGGCTAATAGCTCTAGAATATTAGTATAATATATATTTGAAATATATTTAAATAATACTAGATTAATAATTATTTAGGCTCTTTTAATTAGATTATAGTAAATACTAGAAAATAGTTTACTAGTAAGAAATTTACTTAGCTTATAAATACTATAGGAACTAAAATCAAGATTATTTCCATAGAAGCTTATAACTCTATCGGAATTATAGAATACTATTATAGCTTAATCTAATATATTTATCTTATTATTATAGCTAAAGTTAATAAAATTAATAAGAATATTATATTCCAAATAGCTTTTAAGGCTATTAATAATTTTATAGGACCTAATAGTATTATCCTAACTTTTTTAGTTTATAGTACTTTATCTTAAATAACTAAATATAATACTTTATTACCTATTATATTATAGTAATTAGTAGTATTTAAAAAGGTAATAATAGAAATTCAGAAGCTTTAAGCTAGATATTAAATTATAAATATTTTAAATACCCGAAATAGTCCTAGTATTACTAATATTTATAAATTACTTCTAAATTCAAATATTCTCATTTAATATAAAAGAAATACTAGTTAATCTAGTAATTAGAATAAACTATATAAGCTAGTAGCTATTAATAGGGAAAACTATATACTAGCTCTATTATATAGTAATACTACCTTCTATTTAACTTTTATAAAGCCCTTTTATATAGGAAATATTAAGGTTATTACTAATAGTTCCAAACCTAAACCTATTCCCGAACCTAATAATAAGACTAAAGGTAATATAGGTATAATTTCTTCTATTATTTCACTAAAGTATAGCAGAGAATACCCTTATAAGACCCCGGATATTATGGTATTCCTATAGGATAATAAACTATATAAGAATTTCTATTAAGTTAAAATTACTAGCTTCCTAAAAAAGGATATATTTGAGGTTATTTCTAGATCTCAGGTACTAAAGGAAATATATATTTTTAATTCCTGGTTTATTAATGAGATTAAGAATAAAGATATAGAAAAAGAGCTTAAGAAATTAAGACTAGTTATTTAAGTTTATAATAATAGTAAGAAATATATTATATTAATATAATTATCTATTATCTAATATATTAGCTAGAGAATTATTCTTAGTATTACTATTATAATAATAAATACTACGGAATTATATTTATATAATATCTTATAAGCTTATATTTAATTAATAACCTTATTTAATTATAATTTCTATATTAATTTATCTTATAAGCTTACTAGAAAGCTAAATCTAAAAAACGATTCTGTTCTAAAAATTATAAAACTACTATATAATATACTAGAAGCTAGGAATTACTAGTTTAAAACTTACTATTTTTATTATATTAATAAGCTCTTTATAAAATAGTTAACTTATAACCCTTATTTATTTTATAATAAATAACCCTTCGAAATTATTAGCCTTTAAACTAATAATATCCTATTTATTAGAACTAATAATTTTATAAAAGTAAAGTAACTAAAGCTTTATAAAGCTAAGTTCTTAGCTAAGAAATATAAATCCCTTACTTTTAATTATAATCTTAAATTTAATAAAAGTATTATTTATATAGATATTACTAGAATTACTCTTATATAGGAATACTAATATAAGAACCTCTAAACTATTTCTATAAAAAATACTACTACTATAAGTAATAGGGATATTATTTATTAAAATCTCTCTATTAAGGACTAATATATTACCTAATATATAAGAGGAATATATATTATATTAATTTATTAACTAGAAGCTTTATATAACCTATTAATTACTGCTTAAGCTATTAAATTCTCGGAAACCAATATAAAAGTACTTAATAAGCGCATTTAATAGCAAATTAAGAATACTACTAAAGAACTAAGATTTATAAAACTAGTAAAGGAGTTCTTATATTTAATTATTTTTATAAATACTTTATTTATAAATAATAAAGATCTTTCCTCCTAAATCGGATATATTCTAGTTCTAGTAAATAGAACTAGATATACTAATATTATTTACTAGTCCTCTACTAAATATAAGAGAGTTACTAGAAGCGTTCTAGCTTTAGAACTTTATAATATGGCTTATAGTTTTAATATAGGTACTTTAGTTAAATCTATAATTAATAAAGTACTAGAAATAGAACTACTACTAGTTATTTATACAGATTCGAAGTTATTATATAAATACCTTATTAAATTAGGTACTATTCGAGAGAAATATCTAATAATTAACGTAATATGCCTTTACTAGATATATAAATAATAAGAAATTACGAA